>NC_064642.1:724213751-724516781 GCF_023864345.2 Schistocerca serialis cubense
CAGTTTGGTACACTGAATTACACTAACTACTGGTACTTTCAAATAATTAATGTTGACATCTTATATGACATTGCACTGTCAAAGTTCTGCACTTAGTTCAGCAGACACTAATAAAGTAGTTTCACAAAGATAAAAATAAGTATGCACAAGAGTTCGCACAATTATTCCATGGGGTGTAGACGATTGATTTCATCAGCAGATAGAAAAAAAAAAAGAAAACGCTACTGTCCATTCCGTCACCATTTCCTTAGATTAGTAGCCGCATATCCAGTAGACTTGAGTGATGCGGGGCTAAGAGTAGCTATGATTGCTTGTGTTGATGAATGCATAATAATGATTTTCTTCTCTTTCGTTAGCCATCTGGATTTACTGGCGCGTGAGTCAGACAAATTGTGAGGACAGTGGTTTATGCATCTCATCACGCTGTATGTGTGTTTATTGTCCTTTCAACCCTGCAATTAAAGAAAATTATTTTGATTTATATTCTATGTAAGGTAATACTATGCATGAACTCATAGATAAAGAGAGTTACCTACCCCTACTCAAGACAAATCTGTAAGAGACAAGTAGCCTTTGAGTGATGAGAGAAAATGTCAGTTATCGTGTGTTTAAAATGTCATAAGATGTTGTTATATACATCCTACTGTGTATTTAAAAGGTCATGGGATGTTGTTATAGGCGTCCTAAGGGAGAAAATGAAATATTTTGAAGAACATACATTGGTTTTGAAATTTTTCTTTCTGCGCAAGATATATAGATTATAATGAATATAGATTTAATATGTATAAATTGTACGATATATGCACACAACGTGTCAGAATCACGTAGATATAGGCATATGTACGCTAGGGTTATATCAAATGACATTTAACTGTACTGCTTATTTTGTACATGGTATGTGAGACCATATGTGTATTGACAAAACAGATGTGAAGAGAAACTATTCAATTATCAAACGTTTGGCGGGTGCTGTAAAAAGGTTACATTTACGTGTGTTACAGTGAGTGAAGATGAGGGTGTTTGCAATGTGCAATACGTTTTCGGTACGTTTGTAGCGGTAAGAGATGCTAGACTTCGCTACAATCGGCCATAGAAGGTGGAAACGCTTATGGACTAACCTGAAATTTGGTGAGATCTCGACATGAAGCTGAATGGACTGACTGGACTTGGACACAGAAATATGTGGTTCCAGTACCACAGGTCGGAAATGACGGGCCTTTCCGTTGCAGCATCGGAAACTCTGATCGCACACTCGCTTACAGACACTATCCTACGGAGCAGCTGTAGGACATTTTGACGACGTGAAATTCGTCGTTACCTAAAAACTGTGAAAACAAACTGTATCACCTAGCCATGTGGCGCCCTGAGATGGGGATGGGGTGTGGGGGAGGGGGGTGGGGGGCAATCCAACAAAGGAACTGCGACTGGTCACTCTCGCTTGACGTCAGCAGATAGCAACCGCAGGCCGCACCAGACAGTTCGTTGCATGAAATCAAGGCCGCGGGAATGTTCAGACAGCATGTGCCTTCCGTGAGTGATTTAAACGCTTTTAAAATGTGTCAGGGAAACAGAGATAAATAAATAGGCCCGAAGAAATACGTAAACTAAAAATGATTCCACAGTAGATGCGATAATTCAATTCGATAAACGAATATACCTGCATTCTGTAATTTTTAAGTGTATGACTCGACTGATAGGAGCGAATCTTCAATTTTTTCATGGTCGAGGTGCTGTCCACTTAAAATTCTTCTTTACTCCGTTCATCTTCCATGCTTGCAAGTACTTCTTTTTATTAAAAAGCTAAACCAGATAAATGTTCTCTTTCTAGCATACAAACTAATTGAATCTTCGTGCACCAGAAGGAACTTTGCTTCAATGATTAACGTCAAAAATTTAGCTACATCTTCAAACTTAGACATGATATATCCATGAAATCTAGAATATATAATTTCAAACTGTTTGACTGCGTTCACCCAATCTGATTCAAAAGACCTCCTCGAAGAAAACTAGAAATCAGAATCCGCACCAGGAATTGAGCACATTTCCGTTTGTGATCCCAAGGATTTGGTCAGTGGCTCGACATATAAACGTAGATAGTCCGCCATATAACGAACAGTCAGGTGTACCGTCCTCTGCATCAGAATTTTTTTCCTCTATTTTGTTGACTGTTCTCAGGAATTCTTCTTCCCCTTCCACAATGTGTGCAACGTCACAACTACTTGCACACTGGGCTTTCACTTGGTTTTCCTCTATCAAGTGAATAAAAAGTTCACTGGTTATATATTTCATGAAATCGTTATCGTGCGTTTCAGTGTCTGCAGCAGCTGTACTCATTTTCCCATGAGTAACCAATGCATATCGTCTGCATTTTCTGTTAAATAAGAAGCCGAATTCTTGGCCTAGCTCTGGACGTTCACCTTTCATTATTATATCTTGGAGTTGGTTGCTGTTCACTGTCACATAAAAATCACAATAAACTCATTTCATCCCAGACTTACATAAGCCACGAATCTTCACAACTTTCACATTGTCCTAAAATCTTGTCCTCCGTCGCATCGTAACAGGTGCGGCAGTCAATGTTTATTTCTCAAAACATAGCACAGTTTTCTTTTCTATCACAGTAAATATGAGACATTTCTCTCAAAATTGTCCAAATTTCTTCCGAAATACCTGGATTGCGCTTAAAATACTAGTCTAATTTTGAAGCTTTGAACGATAGGGCAAAGGAATATTGTGCTTTCTCAAATACGTATAAGCTTTTCGAGATAGGACCTTTAAAGTAAGCTTGGTGGCAGTATCCTAGGGACTCCATTTCATCCGCCTTTTGCCTCGTAGCAAACAGCGAATTTATTCCAAATTATACATTTAGATAATACGTTTTCTACTTTCTTGCGTTTCTCTTTTTTAACAAGACGCGGTTGACAACTTTGATCCTTTTCAGGGCTGCATCGCGTCCTATTAGTCTAGACTCCAACTGCCCTCTTTCGCAGATCTCTACTTTTATAGCGTAGAGCTCGCTTACTGAGCCTCACGTTGCGTCTACAGTGTACACGCGGCATTCGCACGCTGCCGGATGTCTACCGGATGACGTCATAGCGCGAGGGGCACTGTGGGAAGCTTGGCCGATGGCCCGCCGTAATAGGCTACTTTATACTTGTATAGCTACGATGTGTTCTACCAACGGAGTTATGAGGTGCGATCGCAACAAACATTGCTTAACGTGTGTGAGCATAGCCCTGCAAGAGGCGTATAGTGGCTACCCGGCAATAATGGAGTAAATTTGATGCTGTTTGGTCTTGGAAAATAAATTTTTAGAATATATAGATAAAAATGTAAAATGAGAGAGCTGGCACGTCTAGGGTATACATTAAATTAAGATTCGCAGTCAATAAAGATATTATAAACCCAGTTCAGGCCAAAGATACAATATAAGTTATGTTGTTGTTTTTTTTGTGGTCTTCAGTCCTGAGACTGGTTAGATGCAGCTCTCCATGCTACTCTATCCTGGGCAAGCTTCTTCATCTCCAGTACCTACTGCAACCTATATCCTTCTGAATCTGCTTAGTGTATTCATCTCTTGGTCACCCCCTACGATTTTTACCCTCCACGCTGCCCTCCAACACTAAATTCGTGATCGCTTGATGCCTCAGAACATGTCCTACCAACCGATCCCTTACTCTAGTCACGTTGTGCCACAAACTTCTCTTCTCCCCAATCCTATTCAATACCTCCTCATTAGTTATATGATCTACCCATCTAATTTTCAGCATTCTTCTGTAGCGCCACATTTCGAAAGCTTCTATTCTCTTCTCGTCCAAACTAGTTATCGTCAATGTTTCACTTCCATACATGGCTACGCTCCATACAAATACTTTCAGAAACGACTTCCTGACACTTAAATCTATACTCGATGTTAACAAATTTCTCTTCTTCAGAAACGCTTTCCTTGCCATTGTCAGTCTACATTTTATATCCTCTCTACTTCGACCATCATCAGTTATTTTGCTCCCAAAATAGCAAAACTCATTTACTACGTTAAGTGTATCATTTCCTAATCTAATTCCCTCAGCATCACCCGACTTAATTTGACTACATTTCATTATCCTCGTTTTGCTTTTGTTGATGTTCATCTTATGCCCTCCTTTCATGACAGTATCCATTCCGTTCAACTGCTCTTCCAAGTCCTTTGCTGTCTCTGACAGAATTACAATGTCATCGGCGGACCTCAAAGTTTTTATTTCTTCTCCATGGATTTTAATACCTACTCCGAAATTTTCTTTTGTTTCCTTCACTGCTTGCTCAATATACAGATTAAATAACATCGGGGATAGGCTACAACCCTGTCTCACTCCCTTCCCAACCACTGCTTCCCTTTCATGCCCCTCGACTCTTATAACTGCCATCTGGTTTCTGTACAAATTGTAAATAGCCTTTCGCTCCCTGTATTTTAACCCTGCCACCTTCAGAATTTGAAAGAGAGTTTTCCAGTCAACATTGTCAAAAGCTTTCTCTAATTCTACAAATCCTAGGAACGTAGGTTTGCCTTTCCTTAACCCAGCTTCTAAGATAAGTCGTAGGGTCAGTATTGCCTCCCGTGTTCCAATATTTCTACGGAATCCAAACTTATATTCCCCGAGGTCGGCTTCTACCAGTTTTTCCATTCGTCTGTAAAGATTTCGCGTTAGTATTTTGCATCCGTGACTTACAAGCTATAACTGAAAACAAATTTTAATATGTTATTATTGTACGTAGAAAGAGCGCCACTATTGTATGTTATCGTACGAGTATACACGCCAGTATTGAGCCAGTGTAGAGTAAAGAGTTATATTAGAACATATTCTGGTTTACCCATATAGGCGCTACAGTCTGGCACCGCGCGGCCGCTACGGTCGCAGGTTCGAATCCCGCCTCGAGCATGGATGTGTGTGATGTCCTTAGGCAAGTAAGGTTTAAGTAGTCCTAAGTCAAGGGTACTGATGACCTCAGAGGGTAAGTCCCATAGTGCTCAGAGCCATGTTTTATTTTTTTCCGTTTTTATCCATTCATTCGCCTAAGTAGTTTAAGGTAAAGATTAAAACGCGGTATTCCCGCCTGTGTGGATGTAGTGAGGAGAAGTGAAGAACATTAATTTTACTATGTTTGTAAAAACTCCTATCGGATGCTTCATCGATATTGTACTGTCTCTCTTTTTCCGTCCATGATGGAGAGAGGATGTGGATTTCTGTTTAGTTCATTTATAATGTGATATACGTTAATTATTGCAGTACAAAGTTAACTTCATTTACTAGTTCCTTATTTCATCTGATCTATCTGCGTTATCGGTATCTGTAATACTTCGGAGAATCAAGATATTTAAGCAGAGCAAGCTGAAAGCTGAACGCTGTCTTCAAGGCTCGAAGAACCATCATCTTATAGTCAAATATAATAGATATCAGGATTTTCGCGTGTACGAAAAATCATAAACCTGTCTGTCTGGAGTGTGCGTCGCTGTAGAGAGACATTCTCCCGAGTGAACTTAGTATTGTTCCCAGAATGAGGTTTTCACTCTGCAGCGGAGTGTGCGCTGATATGAAACTTCCTGGCAGATTAAAACTGTGTGCCCGACCGAGACTCGAACGCGGGACCTTTACCTTTCGCGGGCAAGTGCTCTGCCATCTGAGCTACCGAAGCACGACTCACGCCCGGTACTCACAGCCCGAGTTCGAGTCTCGGCCGGGCACACAGTATTAATCTGCCAGGAAGTTTCATATCAGCGCACACTCCGCTGCAGAGTGAAAATCTCATTCTGGAAACATCCCCCAGGCTGTGGCTAAGCCATGTCTCCGCAGTATCCTTTCTTTCAGGAGTGCTAGTTCTGCAAGGTTCGCAGGAGAGCTTCTGTAAAGTTTGGAAGGTAGGAGACGGATACTGGCAGAAGTAAAGCTGTGAGTACCGGGCGTGAGTCGTGCTTCGGTAGCTCAGATGGCAGAGCACTTGCCCGCGAAAGGCAAAGGTCCCGAGTTCGAGTCTCGGTCGGGCACACAGTTTTAATCTGCCAGGAAGTTTCATATCGGCGCAAACTCCGCTGCAGAGTGAAAATCTCATTCTGGCAACATCCCCCAGGCTGTGGCTAAGCCATGTCTCCGCAGTATCCTTTCTTTCAGGAGTGCTAGTTCTGCAAGGATCGCAGGAGAGCTTCTGTAAAGTTTGGAAGGTAGGAGACGGATACTGGCAGAAGTAAAGCTGTGAGTACCGGGCGTGAGTCGTGCTTCGGTAGCTCAGATGGCGGAGCACTTGCCCGCGAAATGCAAAGGTCCCTAGTTCGAGTCTCGGTCCGGCACACAGTTTTAATCTGCCAGGAAGTTTCTTAGTATTGTTGTTGCTCTTTTGCGGCGCCAATTAATATCCATCGTAATTATTAAAATTATTAATTAATCAGTAGATGTGGCGCCGCTCTATGGACTCCCGTTCTGTTTCCAGTTCGAAGTGAGGGACTCACGTTTCATCGCCAGTGGCTACGTTCTACAAGGAATTGTCACGATCGACCTCATAGAGCACAATCAATTCCGCACAGATGGTCCTTCGTTGCTCGTTCTGGTCTTCTGTGGCGAGGAACCCAGCGACTACACACTTTTAAGTACCCCAACTGGTTGGGGTGTTAGCCAGCGCTAACAACAAAATCGTGCAGCGAGGTGTTTGTGATCCGTAGTTCACATCGAATGACAACATCCGCACTTGCCAACAATGTAGGAGTCACAGCTTTGAGCGACCGGACAGGTTTACCCGACCTTGTTGCGTTGATGACAGACGCCTCGCCCGACGGGTCACCGTGCTTTTGTTTTCTGCCAGGTATCCCTAGATATTCTGCAGCCATCTACGAGTATTTGCGATGCTCTGATTTTTCGACAAAATAAGCTCAATGACAGCTCTCTGCTAGGAACGCACCTCTGTTACAGACGCCAATTGGAATGGATACGTATAGTGCCACCACGTATCGAAACTTCGTGAAATTATAGTGACTGAAGGGGGAATATTCCACAAAAAATTCCGAATTGTTCGACTGAGATAGGCCGAAGAAAAATAAATATAGCATAGTCTTTCCAATTGGCTTTTTGGAAGCTCACCTTTCTCCCGTAGGGGCTCTTGCTGTGTTTAGTGCAGCAAAAATCTGAAGACTGATAGGTCGATGCTGTATTTCTTGGCTGGTGTTGGCTATAACTTGGTTCAACAGTGGTCTCGCTCAAGACTGTCGAAACGCAGATCTGGATTTTGCCCTTTCTGCTATACCCCACTGTTATAGGAGTGTGGAAATATAGCATCACAAATCAGCATTTTAATCTCATGTGACTCAACGGCCTTGCAGTTGTAATGTAGCAACTCAAATTTGACCGAAAGTTAAACAAAATTTTTCGATTAAACTGTGCCTATAAAGGTCCAAACATAAAAGGATCGACTTTTCAAATAATCCTAAATTTATCAAGTTTTCTAAAGAAGTCAAATGTCTTTGACAATCTGTTAAAGGTAAATGGAGTAATAGGTGTTGTTTAAAGAAACTCAAAGCATAATAATGAATAGTTTCTATGATTATAAGGAAATCGGGATTCCATTTTGGGTTTTGAACCCGTGGTTCTGTGGATAACGCTGGCGCCAAGTGACGCGGAAAGAACGTAACGACATGAATAGACAGCGGCAGCAGTCAAGTTAGCCTGGTGTGTCTACGTAGTTGTGCCATGTAGCGATGTCAATATTCTGTTGGTGCTAAAACCGTCCATAATCAAGCGAAAGTTTGTATTGCAGCGGTATTTGTGTCTGCATAAATTGTAGTTTCTGGAAAGAAAAAGAAAATGCAACACTGATCTAACATGGAGTATGGAGCCGACGTAACTTGCAAGAAAATGGCTACTGCAATAATAATAAATTAATTCCATGTTACTGGAGGCGTGAAGAACCTAGATACTTATCATTAAACAGTCTTCAACTACAGCACCACAACTACCATAGACAATACCTGCATTAAAATAAGTATAATGAAATACTTCATATTTAATTATTGCATAGCGTGAATTTTTTAAAAAGTGTCTGTTTAAGTCACTATTTTAAAGTCACAAACTGAATGCCAATATCCTTGTTACTCTGGTTAAACAATTTCGAGTAAATATAAACCGTCAAAAGATTGTATAAAAATTATTTCAGAGTTGCGACAACGCGAGATTGTCATAAATGTATTTACCTGGAAAATACAGCTTTAAATTTATTTGTGTAGATATAATACCATCTGGTGGCATTGCTGATTCACTTAATGCTGCAGACCTTGAGATTGCTTTCACTTAATTTTCTGTTATTTAATTTTCAGTAATACGTAATTGCAAATTTTTAAGAAGGTAGCCATTAGACTACATAACTATCTCCTAACTTGTATCCACCACAATCTCAAGTTGAACATCCAAAATTGAATGTGTAATAGTTAATTCATATCAGTAACAACTCCTGAAATAATCAAGTTATATTGGCCCTTCAGAGCTGGTAACCACAGTTCCTAGTAGAATTGGTATCTTTTTTTAGAGGGACTGTCGCACTGTAAGATAACACCATTCTAAATTTCGATTGCTACTGCGGTGAATATAAAACTACAAGGAAGGAAGTGCAGCGTATTCAGTGTAATATACTTTCATGTGTGGCTGGCTCTGAGCACTATGGGACTTAACATCTGTGGTCATCAGTCCCCTAGAACTTAGAACTACCTAAACCTAACTAACCTAAGGACATCACACAGATCCATGCCCGAGGCAGGATTCGAACCTGCGATCGTAGCAGTCCCGCGGTTCCGGACTGAGCGCCTATAACCGCTCGGCCACCGCGGCCGGCACTTTCATGTGTGGCGAAAGTATTGCAAATCGAGCCCCGTGATCCTCATGGCGCTTCGGACACAGGTCCAACAGAGAATAGGTTGCCAGCAAATTACAAAATTCCGGTAGGTTTCACAAGGTGAAATCAGTAATCATATATTGTTAGAGTGAGTAAAAGTACTAAGAGTTATATGCTGCAGGTTAAATGTCAATGCTCACGTGAGTGAACAGGAGGCATTAGTTTTCAGGGAAGAGAAACAGGGTACTCAGTGAGGCCATTTTTTTGTGACGATACGCGAAGCAGGGACTGGATAAAGGGCCGTGCTTCCGTTATACCGGGCGGGACTGCAGCCCGTTTCTTTGTGGCTCCGTAAGTGTCGAAGCATTTTCCTTCCAGCCACTTAAAACATTATTCTGTTCCATATATAACATCACAGAAAGTAAGCATAGCATTTACAATAGTTGAAAGTTGGTAGCTTTTTAGTCAGATAGAAATATTTTCCCTGCTTCGAAAAGATTAAAAAGTTTGATTGCACGAGATTTCTGTAGTACAAAATTAAAAGGCGATTTGGTCACATGTGGAATCGGCGGGTTCGGTAACACATTACACGTGAGAAATGAGACTAATGTTGTATCATCTGATGATAGTGATATAATGAGATAATAACCATGCAGCCCGACGTAGGTCAAAGAATATCACAGCCGCGAACAATTAATACATTAGTTCTGTAGTTTTTTGGACTTCGAGTATTGTCGGTAAGTAACTTGATTATGTGGCTGCAGGACATGTTCTTGCTTACATTACCTACTGCTAAGACGCCCTGGGTCTTCGTCCTTAGGTACCTGTCGTATGAAATGGGTTTCGAAATTCTACGTATGGTCCACAATTATTTATTTATTTATTTATTTTTTTTGTTCATCTGTCTACTGACTGGTTTGATGCGGCCCGAAACGAATTCCTTTCCTGTGCTAACCTCTTCATCGCAGAGTAGCACTTGCAACCTACGTCCTCAATTATTTGCTTGACGTATTCCAATCTCTGTCTTCCTCTACAGTTTTTGCCCTCTACAGCTCCCTCTAGTACCATGGAAGTCATTCCCTCATGTCTTAGATGTCCTATCATCCTGTCCCTTCTCCTTATCAGTGTTCTCCACATATTCCTTTCCTCTCCGATTCTGCGTAGAACCTCCTAATTCCTTACCTTATCAGTCCACCTAATTTTCAACATTCGTCTATAGCACCACATCTCAAATGCATCGATTCTCTTCTGTTCCGGTTTTCCCACAGTCCATGTTTCACTACCGTACAATGCTGTACTCCAGACGTACATCCTCAGAAATTTCTTCCTCAAATTATGGCCGGTATTTGATATTATTAGACTTCTCGTGGCCAGAAATGCCTTTTTTGCCATAGCGAGTCTGCTTTTGATGTCCTGGCTCCGTCCGTCATTGGTTATTTTACTGCCTAGGTAGCAGAATTCCTTAACTTCATTGACTTCGTGACCATCAATCCTGATGTTAAGTTTCTCGCTGTTCTCATTTCTACTACTTCTCATTACCTTCGTCTTTCTCCGATTTACTCTCAAACCATACTGTGTACTCATTACACAGTTCATTCCGTTCAGCAGATCATTTAATTCTTCTTCACTTTCACTCAGGATAGCAATGTCATCAGCGAATCGTATCACTGATATCCTTTCACCTCGTATTTTAATTCCACTCCTGAACCTTCCTTTTATTTCCATCATTCCTTCCTCGATGTACAGATTGAAGAGTAGGGGCGAAAGGGTGCAGCCTTGTCTTGCACCCTTCTTAATACGAGCACTTTGTTCTTGATCGCCCACTCTTATTATTCCCTCTTGGTTGTTGCACATATTGTATATGACCCGTCTCGCCCTATAGCTTACCCCTAATTTTTCAGAATCTCGAACAGCTTGCACCATTTTATTTTGTCGAACGCTTTTTCCAGGTCGACAAATCCTATGAAAGTGCCTTGATTTTTCTTTAGCCTTGCTTCCATTATTATCAGTAACGTCAGAATTGCCTCTCTCGTCCCTTTGATTTTCCTAAAGCCAAACTGATCGTCACCTACTGCATTCTCAATTTTCTTTTCCATTCTTCTGTATATTATTCTTGTAAGCAGCTTCGATGCATGAGCTGTTAAGCTGATTGTGCGATAATTCTCGCACTTGTCAGCTCTTGCCGTCTTCGGAAATGTGTGGATGATACTTTTCCGAAAGTCGGATGGCATATCGCCAGACTCATATATTCTACACACCAACGTGGATAGTCGTTTTGTTGCCACTTCCCCCAATGATTTTAGAAATTTTGATGGAATGTTATCTATCCCTTCTGCCTTATTTGACCGTAAGTCCTCCAAAGCGCTTTTAAATTCCGATTCTAATACTGGATCCCCTACCTCTTCTAAATCGACTCCTGTTTCTTCTTCTATCACATCAGACAAATCTTCACCCTCATAGAGGCTTTCAATGTATTCTTTCCACCTATCTGCTCTCTCCTCTGAATTTAACAGTGCAATTCCCGTTGCACTTTTAATGTTACCACCGTTGCTTTTAATGTCACCAAAGCTTGTTTTGACTTTCCTGTAAGCTGAGTCTGTCCTTCCGACAATCATATCTTTTTCGATGTCTTCACATTTTTCCTGCAGCCATTTCGTCTTAGCTTCCCTGCACTTCCTATTTATTTCTTTCTTCAGCGATTTGTATTTCTGTATTCCTGATTTTCGTGGAACATGTTTGTACTTCTTCCTTTCATCAATCAACTGAAGTATTTCTTCTGTTAGCCATGGTTTCTTCGCAGCTACCTTCTTTGTACCTATGTTTTCCCTCCCAACTTCTGTGATGGCCCTTTTTAGAGATGTCCATTCCTCTTCAACTGTACTGCCTACTGCGCTATTCCTTATTGCTGTATCTATAGCGTTAGAGAACTTCGAACGTATCTCGTCATTTTTTAGTACTTCCGTATCCCACCTCTTTGCATTTTGATTCTTCCTGAATAATGTCTTGAACTTCAGCCTACTCTTCATCACTACTGTATTGTGATCTGTGTCTATCTCTGCTCCTGGGTACGCCTTACAATCCAGTATCTGATTTCGGAATCTCTGTCTGACCATGATGTAATCTGATTGAAATCTTCCCGTATATCCCGGCCTTTTCCAAGTATACCTCCTCCTCTTGTGATTCTTGAACAGGGTATTCGCTATTACTAGCTGAAACTTGTTACAGAACTCAATTAGTCTTTCTCCTCTTTCATTCCTTGTCCCATGCCCATATTCTCCTGTAACCTTTTCTTCTACTCCTTGCCCTACAACTGCATTCCAGTCGCCCATGACTATTAGATTTTCGTCCCACTTTACATACTGCATTACCCTTTCAATATCCTCATACACTATCTCTATCTGTTCATCTTTAGCTTGCGACGTCGGCATGTATACCTGAACTATCGTTGTCGGTGTTGGTCTGCTGTCGATTCTGATTAGAACAACCCAGTCACTGTACTGTTCACAATAACACACCCTCTGCCCTACCTTTCTATTCAAAACGAATCCTACACCTGTTATACCATTTTCTGCTGCTGTTGATATTACCCGATACTCCTCTGACCAGAAATCCTTTTCTTCCTTCCACTTCACTTCACTGACCCCTACTATATCTAGATTGAGCCTTTGCATTTCTCTTTTCAGATTTTCTAGTTTCCCTACCACGTTCAGGCTTCTGACATTCCACGCCCCGACTCGTAGAACGTTATCCTTTCGTATATTATTCAATCTTTTTCTCATGGTAACCTCACCCTTGGCAGTCCCCTCCCAGGGGACTATTCCGGAATCTTTTGCCAATGGAGAGATCATCATGACACTTCTTCAATTACAGGCCACATGTCCTGTGGATACACGTTACTTGTCTTTAATGCAGTGGTTTCCATTGCCTTCTGCATCCTCATGTCGTTGATCATTGCTGATTCTTCCGCCTTTAGGGGCAATTTCCCACCCCTGCGACAAGAGAGTGCCCTGAACCTCTATCCGCTCCTCCGCCCTCTTTGACAAGGCCGTTGGCAGAATGAGGCCAACTTCTTATGCCGGAAGTTTTCAGCCGCCAATGCTGATTGTTTATCAAAATTTAGGCAGTGGCGGGGATCGAACCCGGGACCGAAGACGTTTTGATTATGAATCAAAGACGCTACCCTAGACCACGGTTACTCCACGATTATAATGCACGCTAATTCATTTCTGGAATTCGTAGTCCCATTCGCATCCACAGTCGCTAACACGTTATGGGCACATCGATTCATCTCTCTTGTTTGATTACGAACCAGTACATGCTATTCGATTCATATGTAGGTTTCAGACTATCAAACAATATCACATAATTATGTTATTCAGCCGGCTGTGTTGGCCGTCGGTACTAGGCGCTTCAGCTGCTACGGTCGCAGGTTAGAATCCTGACTCGAGCATGGATGTGTATGATGTCCTTAGGTTAGTTAGGTTTAAGTAGTTCTAAATCTAGGGGACTCATGACCTCAGATGTTAAGTCCCATAGTGCTCAGAGCCATTTGAACCATAATTATATTATTGGCTCTGAGCACTATGGGACTTAACAACTGAGGTCATCAGTCCCATAGAACTACTTAAGCCCAACCAAACTAAGCACATCACAGACACATCCATGCCTGAGGTAGGATTCGAACCTGCGACAGTAGCAGCACCGTGGTTCCGGACTGGAACCTCTCTTGTGAAACTTAATTTAAACGTAGATTATAGATGTGATATGGCGTAGGTCATCCTTCGATCCATTGTAGAACTTGGAAACCCACTCAGGGAATATTCCTTCACATTTTTGTTGAACGCAGTTGGTTTTTTTCCATCCTGCATTAAAACATTTCCTTTTATAAATAGTGCAATTTATAAACAATGTTTTGTGAGTAGAATAAAATTTCCAATGGTAAACTTAACTTCTTTTTCGAAGTTATTTTACCAGCTAACTAAATATAGGAAAGCCTTGAACCCCTTCCACTAAATTTAATTAGTATTAAGATTCTTTTACAGGGAGTGCAGAGGAGCTGACGCTGAAATCATTAAGTATTTGGTTATATCATCGTTAGTCTCACTGAACTCTTCTGAACTCTACATGTCACGTGTGGTCTGGCGTCTCCTTATCAGCAACAGGTCCCAGCTTCAAACTAGCCAATTCCCTAATAAACACGCTCAGAGCGTCGTTGAGCGAAAGTGGTGGGGAGACACTATATAGAACAAACAGAAACCACGCAGAATGTTAGAATGTGTTCACGAGAGTCAAGCTCTAGGGATAAATGGTATTTCAGCGCAAATGTCAGTAATCATTTGCTGATTTCATGATACAGCTAACCGCTGACTTAAAATCAAAAGAGAGAATTATGTCCAGAGTAATTTCAGTTTTCTTTAGAAATTCTTTTTACATACAGTAAAGGATTGGTTGGTTGGTTTAGAGACTTAAGAAACAAAAGAAATAACAAAATTTTAAGATAAAATTTTAGCTAACTTATGGTGCTGAACACATTTAATGGTACGAAAGACATGTTTTCTAGTGGGAGCGTAGACAAGGTATTTGAACTGCAGAACTGAATTAAGTATGACACGTTTGTTTGTGTGGCCATCCTCCGCAGTAAGTATATAAATATTCGTGTTGTAAATCAAACTGCCTTTTCCTGCTGCTATAGCAATTGGTATTTGGCTATAGCAGCAGGGAAAGGCAGTTTGATTTACAAGACAAGTATGAATTAAGTGTGTTTGGCTAGTACTATAAATCAATTTTTTTCTTGCTAAACTGTCTGTGAATGAATCGATTCTACTGGGAAGGGAGTTCAGCGCCGAATCTATAGGCATTAGGGAAGCTATACCATTGTTGGCAGCCACACCACAGATGTATTTCGATAGCTATCAACCTCCAGCACTGACGGGAGCCGCAGATTGACGCATCGTTCGACACAGTACGCGGCCAAGTGGATTATGGTTCAAAATGGTTTAAATGGCTCTGAGCACTATGGGACATAACATCTGAAGTCATCAGCCCCTAGAACATACAACTACTTAAACCTAACCAACCTAAGGGTATCACACACATCCATGCCCGAGGCAGGATTCGAACCTGCGACCGTAGCGGTCGCGCGGTTCCAGACTGAAGCGCCTGGAACCGCCCGGACACACAGGCCGGCAAAGTGGATCATGAATTTCTGCAGAGGTGGCTGGACTGCGAACGATCTAAAATTTGATGACACAACACCGATCGTGAGCTGTCTTTGTGATAGTGAAGTGCTACGAAGAAATGCTCCAAGCAAAATGTGATTTGAAATGAATGTATGTCGAGTTGTCTCGAATGTTTGCTAAATTTGTATGATTTATGTTTATCTGCTAATTTAATAAATATTCCGTTTTTTTATAATTCTTGTTACAGTTAGTGAATTTAAGCTGATGATAGACTATGACACACTAGCAGATACATGGTGTTCAATACACAACTAAAAAGATGCTTACATTATGGTTCTGACATGTAAGTAATAAATTTCGTTTATTATAGTACGTATTTATTTATTATGTTATGTATGTCAGATACGAAGTGACTGAATGTACCAAGTTATCGAACTAATGTGCCACATTAAATGCAGGTATGTAACGTATCCCGTATGTAGGCGAGTTATTCCTTATTTAAATATTATTGTAATATACTAGTTAAGTTTGTGAAGTGGTCAGGCTGAGTCAGATCAAGTGGACACACACAGTTTTTGAGTGGCGCGCTCAAGTGACCGATTCTGAGGACTTTTCGTTCAGAACTTGAGGAAGATTCTGAAAGTTATCCGTTTATCTTTTATTTAAAAATACTGTGCATTTTATTAACTGGCAATTCTAGCCAATGCATGGACTGTATAACTAAAGGTTCACAGCTAAAGATTTTTTTTGCAGTGAGTTAGTTGCTGGGGATGAAAGCAAACTTGCGCTGATAGACCTTATGACTGCTTCCACCAAATGTTTTTAAACAGAGACGCGGATAGCCTAATTACCTAAGGTGAGAGCAACATCAATTAAACTCACAACATGTTTGTTGATATGGGATGCTTTTCAGAGAGTATCTACTCGCAGAAAACCATTAGGTGAAGTGGCAGCTAGAATGAGAAATTCTCAAGTTATGTAATGACATTAAGTTTTGTTACCACTGACAGTGATCTTTACGTCAGATATAAAGATGTCGGAAGTATCATCATAACATTTTTTCTTGATGATGGGCTGTTTACTGGAAGGAGTACAGATGGTTTTCCTGAAGTTCTGAACAAGCTGAATCAGAAGTTTGAAATAACATTTGTCATATCTTGAAACGTAAATTAAAATAAGTTCATCGGGAATTTTAGGATATCAACCATGTATAGAAAGAAATTCTCAAGACAGTTTTAGTTTTACTGTTTAAAAGCAGCAGGTAAGGCTACGGAGCATATAATGGTGACAGATGAACAAAATCTCGTCAGCGATGAGCCATTGGTAAGGACTTAGCACTAATGAGAAACTATGGGGAGTCTGCAGTACATTGCAACAACATCTCGCCCATACATTTGATTTTATTATTAATTACTCAGAAAGATTTGGATATATATCAATGGATAGTCACTGTATAACGGTAGAAGGAATTTTTCGGTACGTAAAATTAATTACCAGTTGTGCTATATTCTTTGATGAACGTTACACACCACCTTCCTATTGTTATTCTAATTATAGAGATGATATCCCAACTAGATGCTCCACCAATGGAGTTCTTATCTTGGAAAAGGTACCTATTGTATGGCATGCTCCAAAGGAACGTCTAATGACAACTTCAATAGCTGAAACAGAATACCAATCCACCGTCTCCTCGATCTGTCTATATGTTGGATACGAAACTTTGGACAAGAACTTCGAATTTCAGCTCTGAAAGAATTGTGACAACAATGCGCTGACAATCAAGCTGTCATACATACGCTAAAGAACACCTATGAAGAAAAAATTGACTGGGAGAAGTAACATATAGAAATTCCACGGAAGTTCATCTAGCAGGATAATAGAATGACTATAAAAATTAATTTTCTAGGAAGGCCAGGCCAACGTATTGACTTACTGCCTCAACCACAGAGTCATAAGGTGTTCGAAGAGTTAAGAAAAGAAATTAAGGAACAGTGCTGAGAGTTAGTTGTTTTTATAGCTTGTTGTTACATGATGTGCAGACTGTTTATATACCTGTATACATGCTCCACATATTTTTTTAATAGTAATATAGCCGTTTCCCTATGTTCAATTAGTTGTTTTTTATCCAAGCACGTTATACGTGAAAAAGGTATATTAATGTTATTCCAAATATCGCCAAATTGTTACTTATCATTAAAACCAGAATTTATATAGAAATAACCACAAATGAAAATCATTTCTAGTTACACACGACGAAGAACCTTCATCAGAAAGTAACCTAACATCGTGGAGACAATGAGGAAGCGTAATACTCTCTCTGATATAAAGTACTAAGGTATGTAAAAGTTTTATTAGATACCATCATCACTGCTCCAAAGTGACCATATTATAAACATGTAATTCCATTCATACGTAAGCACAGCGATGGGTAGAATTGTTGAGAATACTTCCTAACCAATTAATCACTTACAGCTGTTAAATGTGTCTAATTACTCACTAATGAAAGAAGAACGTGATCTGTCATTATCGAGGAATTCCTGGATGCCTTAACAACACTTGAGCATTGACGGATAACGCTATAAAAGGAATCTAAATACGATGAATATATGTTATTAACATTACGATAAATAATTTATCTGCCTGAGGATACCCTCGAAGTGATACAAATTTTCTCGATACAAAAAAGGAATACGTAGGTCAAATAAAATAATATAATTATATACACGTGTGTTTAACGATGACAGGGCAGGCGGTCGGCAGTATACTTGTTCAAAGAATGGTTTCGGCAATTTCCTGAATTGAAAAACTTGGAATACTTTAATGAGCATGAAAATCCATCCTTCCCAACCTAGCGCCAGTGACTGTACAAATGCACCGTCTCAACCGGCTACACCCAATATACAGTGCTCTTACAATTGTAGATTCTTGGAACATGTAAGTTTAATAACACAAAAAATAATAACATAAAAATTATAACATACCATTCATTGTCTCCATTCTTCTAGCTGCCCAAAGCCACACGCACTTGCAGAAGACGTGAAGACCACGACTACGCTGATGCTCCACTGCTACATCTCCAAGTCCTCGCTACTGCCTCTCTGAAGTGCAGGGTCAGCGTTCTGCCAGGATGAGTGAGACGTCGAGCTGAGGCAGACGGTGAGACATTAGTATTACACTCCTTGGGTGTAACACTTTCCTCCCAATATCGTTACTTTGCCGACGTATGTTATTAAGTCAAAGATTTGTATTAGTTATAGCTTATTTTATTAAACGATAGCGTGAGTAACTTACTTCATCAGTAATTCTATGGCATGCATTACTTAAGATCTAGACTTTGGTGCCCTTGTGAAGAATGTATTCGACATTTCTCTGTCTACTTTTTTCTGATGTGCAGAAAACACTTGTAGATGAATTCATTTGGTTCGATAAGGACACTAATATCTTTTAACTGTTTCCTCACAATGGACTCGTGGTACTTTCGTTAATATTGTAACGGCCCTTGCCTGCAATTCTAAAACTATTCCGGTGTTTCCTGTATTTAATCATCTGAAAACAAACTCGTAGTTCTAAACTGTTTATTAATACCACTAGTATGTAATAACAGGCCACTGGCTGTTACACATTCGTGGCAAGTGACTTATTCTCTTTGCTAGAATTTTCCTTTGTTTATTCCATGTCAACTGTTAGTCATTATTCATCCGTAAAAATTTTCTGTTTCATACACAATCTTATCATTTACGTTGAATATGTGAGAGTTATTTTCTCTCTTTAAATTGAACTGAACACTTGTGATATCTTCGTGTTCACTGTCGGCGTGTTATGTATTGCCAATTGTAAACATCGCTGAGAGATAAACCAAAGTGCTCGATGCAGTCCGTCGATCTGACCAAAGTGGTCATAACAACTCCTAAAATTCAACACAAATAAAATATAAAAATAACGAACAAGTAGATAGTCCGTTCTCATGTCGCAATGATGTAAACCAATACTGAGTCACATAAATAAGAAATACAAAATATAGAAGCTGATGAGACGAAAGTGGGAAATTAGGTAAAAAATATCCTCTGCAAAAGAACGAAAGTAATGAAATCCGCTAATCGAAAAAGCCAGAGAAAAACGAAAAGTTGTGACTGTTGCTTTCCATGACGCAAAAAAGTAGGAAATTTAGCAAGCCGACTGCAATTTGCAATTTTTTCGGAGTACATGAAAGCTCTAAAAAAATTGAATAGCTGACTCCTGAATCACTGCCTCCTGCCAAAAGAAACGGATATTAAAATGTAACGGGTGTATCCGTGCAGCAAAAAAATACAGCGTGGGGAACAAATAAATGAAACGACTAAATCAATGTTAGAGATCAAAGACATGAAACTATAGGATCATATGTTAAACTGACAATAACACAGAAACGGAGCCTCTATCTCCCAAAGCAAGTAGTACGGCGAATAAGAATCATATATTGCAAAGAAAATATATCACTCAGTAATGTCAGGATCATGTAAATTGTAATCACTGTTTCGCTCGTTACTACGATAACCAAAGACAATGTTTAAAATGTGAATGATTGGCAGCCACGGGAATACGTTATTGCACTGGCAATAATAGCTAGTAATACTGTATTCATTATCGTTGGTGTCACTTTGCGCTCGCCACTATATTACGGTTTTAAAATGCTCGTAAACGACTGTTTGTGTTGAGATAACACAGTCGTAAGAAATTGGATAAACCGATATAACTATATTTCCTTTACAGTTTTGACATAGTGATCAATGATCGTGTCGTGTTTGCTTCTTTTTTTTTCGTGCAGAAGACGGAAGATGGAATGACAGAAAAACATCTCAATGCATGAACAAATAGAAACATCTTACGTATTTTTGCTTTTGTACTGTTTGTAAGCCTAAAAATTACATTACAATTTGTCTTAACTGACGTACCGCCACTCCTAAGTAGTTCATACGTATTTTAGGGGTCTGAACAGAAAGAGTATTAACAGACGTAGCCTAATGATGTATTCGTGATCAATGGCACTGTTATCGTGCCAAAGGCTGGCATAACCGTTCAATAGCATCGGTGAAGCAGGGATGTGGAGTGACTGGCGGCGTTCGTGTGTGTGGAGTGAAGAGGGAAGTTAGTTACTTCCGAGCAGTCGCATGGTACGGTTGACGCTCTCGACTGCGGCAGCTGGACACTTGCCTATATGAGTCACCCATGTTTCTGAGGAGTTTATATGGTACGAAGTTAAACGTCTTCTGGGTGGAAGCAGTGTGATACACACAAGGAGCGGCGTGAGTCCCCTGAGTGGAACCTTGGGAGACTCTGTCGAGCATAAATGGTGTATGAATCAGTGTTGTGTGTTTGTGTAAGCCAGTCATTAGTCATTTGAGTAATTGCAATAGAACATATGTTTCAGAGAAATTTCTGATGTAAGAAAACAGTCTTGTTCGTGTGTATAAGGGAGACGGCCAAGGACTCAGCTTCTTTTTGGTGTGGATAAACGAAAGCAATAGATCCCGACCTGCGACACTGCCAAAGTGAATTAGTAGACGATTTCCGTAAGAAAGATTGATACAACAGAATCGTTATTAATATGTTAATAAGGTTAATCTTTCTGCGTATTTTATATCAGCTCTTTGGTCTTGGGTGTTGTTGCAGGGTTTGAGTTTTAATTAAGAGGCGATATGAGGGCATTGGTCAGCCTTAATAATATATTAATCCTTTACTTAGATAAGGATGACCTGATTTGTTGCTTTTAAGAAAAATACAAGTTCTGACAAACTGATCGTTTTGAAGATCTCATTGATTTTGTGGGACGCTAATGGAGATCTAAAAGGGGGCTACCATTACGTAAAGCTGTGCGTTGATGTATTTACCATGTTTACCTAGTTTTGCCCCATCGAAGCAGCAACAACACAAGCTGTGGTTAAGAATCCGAAAAATTATTTTTTTTTCATTTGGGGCCACCCCATTTCATTGCTGTTAATTATGTTTTTGGTGCCTAGTATATCTTAATTATTACGATTTTTCACTTTTCCACAAAGGGAGAGGGCATACCTGGGTAAAAGCAGTTCGCAAGGAGTACGGGTCTCCTACAAATGTTTTATGTGTGTATTCCCAGAAGTTTCGTGAAGAACAGATGAACTTAACTGGCCAGACGGGAAGGCTCCAAGAAGACGCTCTTTCTCCGTATTCCTTTCGTATCTGTCACATTCTTAGCAAGTGATCACCAGAAGCAAGATTCCTGTTCTTGAAAATGTGATGAAATTTGGAAAGTGTCTTATAAGAGTTCATCACCGAGCTGAGATGAGTGTTGCTTAGCGAACGTGTCACAGCGAAAATGAAAGCCAATGGAGGAGTTGAGAGAAAAAAATAGTTAATGAGCGCAAAGAAAAAAATCTAATGTCCTATAGCAGCAGTTTAGGCGAAATGAGGAAGGAATACAGACTGATCTGGATGCAGATATTTACCTCTCAAAGGAAAGGTGACTAACGAAGTGGCATAAATTAAATGTAACTACAAAAACCTTATCTAATTCTTTTATTATTCTTCAATTTCTCATACATGCGTTAACTAATCACGCTGCTTTACTGGTGATTTAGAATTTATTAATCTTTTAGTAATTTTGATCAACTTCGAACTTGCTTCAAGTATTATGCTCGTTATAATACTGCCCTTGAAGTAGAACGTGTTATTTGTCTGATAAAATGTGTCTTTATTGCTTTGCGTGTTCTTTCGAAAACCATGGTCTACTTTAAACCTACACATAACTTGTTCTCATGATAAGGTACTGTAATCTATGTGCTGAACACAATTAGTATTCTAATACTGGCTCAGGTGCAGAATTTGTTCAGACCACCTCGCAAAGCTCACAACGGCACTTTTGTTTTTGTTTTTTTGTTTTTTTGGAAAATCGCAGTAGTACAATTCATAAAGTTTTTGACGTTAGTTGAGGTCAGATGGCGGCTTCAAGCTTCAGTAACAGATACGCCTCAACCAGAGTAGTAATGTACGAGTGTGTCAGTGTAATCATCGTACGCTAGTTAACGAATGACAGCATCGAACTCAATGGTACAACATCATAGCTTAAAACAGCTACAGGGTATCGAACTTTCGAATTCAGCTCCTTTCTCTATATCGTGTGTTTCCTCAGCTAGGAGTTATGGTGTTTACCAGTGAGTAGAGAATTGCTGTCATCATTAAACAGAATTTTCACTCCATGTGTTCAACTGTCTGGGAAGTCATTGATACATATTACGAACAGAAGAGATCATAATATACGTTCGTGAATATTTGCCATGTTAATATTTTCACGCCGATATTTGTTTCACGAACTATTAAACATCATCTGGAATGTGGATCATTGTATCTCTCTAGGCATGGGTGTACTATTTGTTAGCTGTTCTACTTATTTCAAATGCTCACAGTTTGTTTAGCAATAGTTAATTGTCAAGAGTGGCCAACACGTACATCACAAAAACGATGTCGTAAATAGAAGAAATAGTCACGATTGGGAATAAATGACATGTTTATCTAACTTTACCCCGTGATAGCAGCGACGACACAAGCTGTTGTTAAGAATTTCAAAAATATTTTTCTAATTTTTGGATCACCTCAATACACTGTTGTTAGTAATGTTATTAGTAGCTCATTTCTCGTGATTATTAAGATACTTCAGATTTTCAAATAGGAGTCGGTAAAAGTAGCTGGCAAGGAGAACGTGCCTTCTACTAAAGCAAGATCCCAGCTGTTTCGTGAAGAAGACATGGAATTCATCGGTCAGACTAGGAGACTTCAAGAAGCACCTGTTCCCTCTGTTTTCCTTTCGCATCCATCGCATTTTTAGAAAATGGACCCCTCTAGGAAGCCTAACGTTCGTGGAAATGTTGGTGACAAAATTCGAAATGTGCGTTTATCACCATATTGATATGAGCGTTGTATTGAAAATCTGTCATTAAGAAACAGAAAAATAATCAAAGAGCTGAGAAAAAAGATACAGTTAATGAGTGCAAAGCAAAGAAAAAAAGGAAGTCCTATGCAACATAGTAGGTGAAATGAGAAGAGAATACAGACTGACAGGGATATTGTTGATGTACTTCGCAAAGACGAGGTCTTTAACGAAGATGGTTATGAAAGTGTAAATAAAAAATAACCACCAAAACCTTGTTTTATTCTGTACTATTCATCACGTTCTGATTCGTACTGTAATAACTCGTGCTGCAATAGTAGTGTTTATTTATTTGTTACTCTTTTATTAGTTTTGATCAACTTCGACATTTCGAAAAATGTTATCCTAGTTATAAAAGTGCTCTTAGATAGATATCGCGCTGTTTGTCTTTGATAAAAAGTTGTTTTTTATTCCTTTGTGTGTTGTTAACTCATATTCAGAACGAAATCAAACTACCTCGTAAAGTTTAAAACGTTATTTCGCTTCAAAACATCATATTTGTACTATTCATAAAGTTATTGACGTTAGATGAGGTCGGACGGCAGTATGAAGCTTCGGTAACCAGATGCGCTTCACCAGTTTAGTAATGTTCGAGTACGTCTGTGTTAGTAGCGTATGCTTGGTAACGAACGATAGCACCAAACGCAATGACACCACATCACGACTCAAAAACGCTAGGCGGTATCAAAGTTTCAAATCCAGCTCCCTTGACGATTCGTGTGCTTTCTCAGCCAGGAAGTTTGGTGTTTACCAGTGATTAGAATGTTGCTGTCTTCTTCGAGCAAAATTTTCGGTCCATGTCTTCAAAGGTTCTGGAAATCATAGATACATATTACGAACAAAACAGAAGATAATATACGTTCGTGAATATTTCCCATGTTCATGTTTTCAGTTTGATATTTGTTTCACTACCAATTAAACATAAGCTAGTCGCGGTCATCCTATTTTTTAGGCATGGCTAGACTATCAGTTAGCTATTCTACTTATTCCAAATGCTAACAGTTTGTTTGGAATATTTTACTGTCAAGAGTGGCCAACACGTACGTCAGAAAAGCGATGTCGGAAATAAAAGAAACAGTCGGGCTTGGGATTAGAATTCAGAGCTGAAGAGCATCAGTGATATCATTGACTGGTGACATTGACATCTTCAGTGAACGTAAGGGAGTATCCCAGAACGTACTGAATCGTACAACAAGTCCCTAACCCCCAGGATGGAATATGAGTACTCCAGCTGTCTGATTGCACTTTTATTCGTGTGAAAGTGAACGGTAGGTTTGTAACTACTTTGCGATTGTTGTGGCTGAAGCGGAAGGGGAGGGGGGTGGGTACCACCTGAGTATTCAGCTACTGGGATATGGGAATCCGGCTAAAAAACACATCCAAGAGAACATTCACACACGTCGTTAATCCGCCGGCCGGATCAAATCCGTGGCTGTAGCACTTTTCAGTCTTGGAAGCGACGCTATAACAAGCAAGCCTGTCTGGGCAGATGAAATCTGTGGGATGTCGTCGACTCGTCTCACATAGGGTACCTAAGGGATGCTGCATTCTCGGAATGCTATACAACATTTCAAGCAAAATCACATTAACAGTTTTTATTACAAATAAGAAGATTGACAATACTGAAAACGAATGACTGAGGGCGTTGGATGCAGCTGCTAGTCTGAGATGAAATGTTTACTCAGTGGAGGAAGTCTTGGAGTGCCTCATCAAAGCTGTCAAGAAACTAATGGTTCATACAGACATCTCAAAAACCTTGGACAGATCTAATGATATTGCAGTAACACTGTCATCCAAACCCAGAGGCTTCCTTTGCATTTGCGACATCGCCCATACAGCTAGCGTCAGAATGACTTTTTTAATATTGAAATGTATCACAGTCTCAAACCATTTGTACGGAAAATGCTATAGCCCCAAATTAAGCCAATGGTGTAAGAAAAATAAAATGCATTCATTAATAAAATATTAGGGTTCATATAATTAATCATAGATACTTATTACATATTTAGCCCATCAAAACGCTTTCATTAATAAAGAAATGAGAGTCCGTATGACTAATCATATTTACTACATTATAGTGCAAAAAATCGCTTTTTCTTCATTCGTATTTCGGCTTCTACTATGGAATCTTATAGCAGATCCATACTTTCAGGGCTTCTGTCTGTAAAAGAACTTTAATGTTCGTTGGTAATGCCAGAAGACATTATTCGCTGCCACAGTTTCGTGGTTTCTTAACATCTTCTGTCGTGGTCGATGGCGATAATTAGGTTAACTCCTTCTTCACTGTGGTATTCAAATGATGTCGAAGCGACAGAGGTGTATTTGAGACCCCCAAAACGTGTCGTTCTCACCATAAAGTCTCTACTCTAACCGGAATTTCGGTAGCAAGGACGTGATGGGAGATTAGGTATCGCAGTGGCACAATAGTATCTCACTTTCATTTCATAAGAGTGGCGCAGGTCATTGCTTTGGCGACCATTGTTTCTTGTCCTTATGACATGTTGGAGACACTCAGGAACGACCTTATTGTGTGCGACTATACCAGTGCAGAGCGCTTCTCTGGCCAGAGTATTTACCTCGTCAGAAGTGGGTGCTAGTACATTTATAGACTCTGTAATGACCGATGCTCTCCTTCTGTTATCTTGGAAGTTTGACTCTTCTTGGTTAACAAATGAGTGTTCACAGAAATTGCATAAGCTAAGGCACTACACGGTTGTTCTGTGATAACGTCTGAAATGCAATATTTATTCTGTATCAGTTGTCATGATGTAAGCATGACACAAGATGGCGAGCAAATAAAAGGACATGCAGCAAGAGTAATAATATAGCTGAAAACAATATTGATAGTTTTAATATTAAATAAGATTTACTTTCAGCCGTGCCCCAAGCCTATCAGAGGACTGCCACTATTTATTCAGTGCCTCATAAAGTATTGTCAACGTTGGTGGAGCACAGCATTGCCATCGCAGATCGCGCTTACCGTCAGCCTCCAGTAAAGATGTAGGAAGCATCTGAGACGCGCACCACAACACAGACCTTAGACTTGTTGAGTGATGTTTCAGTATCGTAAGCTTTTTCTATAGTTTGTCAATTGGCGCAAATCCTTGGGAGAGCTGCTGTCCACATACTGTTGGGAAGCCATATCTTTCTGCAATCCACTAAACAATCATTTTCCATAAATACACTCAACATGGAGAAGCGTGGATAAGGACTCAATAATCGAGACCATAGGAAAGTAATTTCACATCCGGCCAGCGACTCGATTTCAGTTAAACATGGTTTAACTTGATCGTTCCGTACAAATGTTTCTCGCAATGTCTGAATTCAGTCATCATTAGTTAATTTAGTATTTCACTCAGCAGTGTCTCATGAAAAAATGAAAAACATTGGTTTCAATTTTCTCTATTTGCATTGTTTCACTTAATAGTGAAAACATAAACTCTTGAAAATATTTATTATAGACTATTTTTTAGCTTGGTGTAAAACCGCGCCACACAGCATTGCTAAGCAAGATTCATGGATTAACTGTAGACAAGATACACGTTCAGACGGTCGATTGGATGACTGTGGAGGAGATAACTCCAAATGGGTAGGTCAGCAGGGACCATGCTACTAATGTTACAACACTCATCCCTTCTGCAACCTTACTGACACTCTAATGTTATCACAAACAACATCATGTTAGTGTTACTGTAATTGGTCCAAATTTCCTACCATATTTCTATATTATCAGAATCGGTTTCACCTGATTATGCAGACAACTGTTCTTAATGTTTTCCAAACATATTTCAGCACATGTGTGTCATCATCAGTGATTCATTCTTTATACCTTAGTGGTAAGACTGTTTTCTATTGAAAAGAGTTTTCTAAAGTAACACTTTATCTGTGTAACTATTTTACAGTGTAAGAGTTTTCCAGGTACACCATTTCCCTGTATAACTGGTTGCGGCCTAACCATTTCCAGTGTTAGGATTATCCAGTTGAAACATCCTCCAGAATACCAATTTCGAAGTGTATCTGTTTCAATGCAACCATTTTCCAATGCAACTGATTCTAATGCTACCTTTCAGCTTGTAACTACATCCAGTCTAAACTGTTTCTAGTGCAAACACCTCCTGAGCAACCATTTTCTGGTGTAACCATTTCCCAGGATAACGATTTCCGTTGGAATCATCTTCCAGTCGACCCATTTCCACTGTAACCCGTCTCCTTTGTAAGCATTCCCAGTGTAACTCTTTTCCATTATAACAATGTCCAGTGTGACCATTCCCAGCGTAACCATTTTCCATTCTGTTTTATAGTGTAACTATTTCCAGTGTAACTGGTTTCCGTGTTAACTGTTTGCAGTATAACCATTACGCATTGAAACCATTTTCCGGTGCAAATGCATTCCAGTGTAAACATTCTCCACCATTGCCTTTCTGCAGTGTGTCTGTTTCCATGTAAGCATTTGCGTGTCTCACTATGTCTGATTTCACCTTTTCCCCTTGTCTCCATTACCAGTTTAAATGGTGCTTCTTTGAATAATTAATAGAATATGCCCCAATCTTTCAATTAAAACTAAAATACATTAAGAATAAATTTTCTCTGTGCAAATGAAATGATAGTATGGCATTTTTGGCCGGGAGGCCTTATCTGAGGAAGTTCGGCCGCCGAGTGCGATTCTTATTGCAGTCGACGCCACTTTGGATGACTCGCCTGCCGTTGATGAGGATGAAACAATTATGAGGACAACACAATAACCAGTCCACGAGCGGAGAAAATCTCCAGCCCGACCGCGAATCGTACCCGGGCTATGGGAGTTAAGCACGTTAGCAGTCAGCTAAGCAGACGGACTTCTTTGTGTACATAAATCCGTGAAGTAAGGAGAATAGGTCACGATTAAATGTAAGGAATGTATTTTTTTGCTGTTCCGGTGACGAATGTTCCAGAGAAATGTTTTTCAATCGAAACAGTAACGCAAGTTGAAGGCAATCGCCGTAATTTGCTTTTGTATTTCATAAAAGCAGGAGCTGTGAGCTTTCTCTCTGTCGTTTGTTTTCGACAGCTGTTTCACTAGATGTAAGAGTCGCTATCGTATCTATAACGTTTGGTTCAATAATTACACTAATTTTATTAAAATTGCTGTGATTAAATTAACAATCTACTTTTCTTTTTCACTAATTCCACGTATCAAATTATTGTGCTGCATTTTAGAACTTTTTCAGGCTGCAGTGAAGGAGAGCTGCCGACGAAATGTATGGTGGCCACAGCCGAACGCTGCTAGTGTTCAGTATGCTTTTACTTTACCAGACTTTTATTTCAGCGTTCCTGAAACCTCTTATACCGTTCGTCTCTATAAGTATCCAGGCAACGTAATGACACCAACTCCGTAATTTGGAGATCGGTCACTGGCCTTTAGACAATACCTTCGGTCCACGTCACAGCGGTGTAATCGGAATCTGATGACGGTTGGCGGAATATATAATTTCATTATCCACAAGTAAAAATTTTCTGTGCACCATTTAACCATTTCAGAAGCTTTGCCACCAGCGAAAGCGATAAATATAATATTACACTATTTAAAAAAAAACAAAAAAAAAAAAACAACAGTAATATTAATTTGCGCAACCAGCGTGGGGTTCGAACAAAAAACTATATAATGTTAGTTGATGCTTGTTTGTTCTGTTTTTCGTGAATCAACTATATTGCTGGAGTCAAGAAGAATATGACAGGTACACGAAAAATAATTGAAATTAACTCATGTAACGGTAATTAGGGCGGACTGCAAGTAGAAACACGAAAAAAAGCATGGTTATCAACATCTTACCAGTTGCCTCTGCTTTCGTAGTCTGCAACGTGTAGCTCGTTTAATTCATGGTCAGTTTTGGATTTTCTGCCTTGGGCGTAGTTTGTAATTGCAGTAGGCATTGTTGCTAAATGGTTCAAATGGCTCTGAGCACTATGGGACTGAGGTCATCAGTCCCCTAGAACTAAGAACTACTTAAACCTAACTAACCTAAGAACATCAAACACATCCATGCCCGAGGCAGCATTCGAACCTGCGACCGTAGCGGTCGTGCGGTTCGAGACTGAACGTTGTTGCTAAGCGCTATACTAAGATGGCTCGTGTTCCGCTGCGCGCAAATGAAAAGAAAACGAGTGATAGTGGATTGTTTTAGTTTGAAGCATCCATATTCCCATTTTGGTAATACAACAATTAGTTGCTGGTCAATTTACGCTAATTATTCAATGTTTTGTCAAGAGATTTTATTTCAAAGTATATTTTCAATTTTTGTTACGACGAAGATAGGTAAACCTGAAAACAAGGATTCCGCAAATGATAGTGTTTCTGAAAATAGCGTCGATGGCGGTAACAACAGTACGGATGCAACGGTGGCAGAATCCGATGCTGAAAATGTGGAGGCAGAAGGTAATACGCAGGCACAAGCAATTGAAAGTTCCGAGTAAATACCTCCTGCCGCTGTAGATACTTTTTCTCTGTTATTCAATAAAATTTCTGAGATGGTTAATGCTCGCGATAAGGAACTGTTAAAGACAGTTAAGGCAACGATTAAGCGCTTGCTTCACGCATCAATACTACTCTTGTTGAGAGAGATGTAGTGCTGACATCTCAAATTTCTCAGGTAAATGAGAAATTAGTAAACGAGTTAAGCACTGGTTTAGCAGCAATAGCATCCGAAATTACCAGCCTAAAGGAGGCATATAAGAATTAGCAGCAACGGTTGCTAAACTATCAACAGTTGTGGAAACAATGCAATCAGCAGAGAAGATGATGGAAGATGGGATGCGCGAATTAACACAACGTGTCGACAGCCTGTCTGTAGAAACAAAATAAGAAGTGTTAAAAATCAGGTTACATGAGCAGAGTGAAAAATTAAATACCGAATTCTCCAAGTGGGTTGAGGAGAAAGACAAGATACACAGCATAAAATAGATTCAGAGTGGAAAAGCGCAATACAAAGGGCTGGGAGCGAAGCGATGGCCGAACTCGGCACCTCAAAACAAACGCTCCGCTCGGAAAAAGAGCACATAAAGCACATGATACATCAAGACCTTCCACAGTGACGAGACGAACTTTTGTCACAGGTGAGGGAAGTGCGGCGTGCGGTGGGAACAATATCAAGAGAAGCACCGACTATCGATACGCATATGCAGGACGCGTACATTGCAGTTCACGGACATACTTTGAAGCATATCAGCCTGTAAACCCCAATGTACAACAATCGTGTGATGAGATTGGGGCAGTGGCAACCTGAACAGAGAACTTTCAGGAAGAAAGCCTGTTGAAACACAGACAATTTCAGGTCCTAATACCAAAAATAAGACAAGTCCATCCTGTAGTTTTTATACGTTCATTCCGCAAAGTGTTGCCCACGTCATGGAATGAGAGGCAGAGAATACAATTCGTTGCCTCCAATATACAAGGAGACAGTGCTTTATGGGTAGGATGACCAGACGTACGTATTAATCCGGACATGTCCTCCTTTTTAGCTCTTTGGCCAGGGTCCGGGCGGATTTTTAAAGTGTCCCGCTTTTTCGCAAAGCTGAGCGTAACGCAGTTAAATTTACAATTCGTCCCGTTCTATTGCCCTTTTCTTACATACTTTAACTATTGGCACAGTCTTCGTGATAAACACGTACCAAGGCGGTGTTAGTAGGTGGCACCAGGGTCGTCGATGATATCGTTGATCGACCTATATGCGAATGCATATATCGATTATTTAAAATTTTCATTTCGTATCTTCGCTTTGTATTGGCTTGGCTTCCTGTAGTCCACGTGTGATTTGTGAGTGTAATTTTTAACCGAGTGAGTTACATAAAGTATTTGGCAACGTCTAAACGAAAGTGTACGTTTTCTGATTCCTTTCCTGCAAATATCCGGCTTTCAAAAAAGGGAGAAATGATTTTGAAGCGGAACGTACGTCTCAGTGGCCAAAAAAGGTAAGAAATAACTCGACAGATTAACTGTCATGATTTTATTTCATTGTTTCATAGTCATTCAATTTATTTGTATTCGGAAGGTTAAAGTGCAGTTTACATGTCGTCAGCTGCTTTTGAATTGTAGATGTTGGTAGCGGTGCGTCGAATGAAGGGAGGTGAATGGTCATACGTTTTTCGCTTTTGTAAACAATTCCGTGTTGTTGACATAACAAAAAAATCAATGTTTTTAATTTTTTATATTGCTCCGTTAACCACCACCTGACCATCAGTAACAATTAACTACTAGTTTTGCTGGTATTCCCGGCGGTCACGTGACTTGTCCAAAGCTGACAGGTGGTATCCTCATCTGCATTTGACCCGTTTAATGTGTCCTCTTTTTTCTTCCTTTGTCCTCCTTTTTGAAGCTGTTTGTCCTCCTTTTTAAACAATTGCATCTGGTCACGCTATTCATGGGCTACCGAAGCCGCAGAGAACTGTATACATTATGAACAATTTGAAAAAGGTTTTTCTGGCTAAGTACTGGTAAGTGGGCATACAATAACGCCTTAGAAAGCAGGTCTTCAGCCCACAAATTTACAACCCAAAGCAGGGTGGACTTCGGAAGTGCTTCGAAAAATTCGTTCATTTAAAGAGCTTAAGGGACGAACTGGTAGAGCACAAAGATGTATTGCGAATCTTAAAGGCATAGTTTCCTCTGCACATAACGGAAAATTTATTAACAGTCCCTGATGTTGACCGTGAATACTTTTTGTCAGTGCTTGATACCGTGGACCTAATACAAGAAGATGCGAAAACCAGCACTGCCAACAATGGCTCGCAGTCCACTAATAGGAACGGCCACGGCCAAAATAATAGCCGTAACGGCGGGTCGCGAAGTAACGGAGGTACGTCGCAAACCGGACACGCATATCAGAACGGCAACAATGGTGGTCCACAAAGCGGACAGGCATTCTTTCAAAGGCAGAGTCGAAATAGTGATCGGTACCGTCCCGGTTATCAAAATAATCGAAGCGGGAACCGACAAAATAATAATAACAATCTGTCAAGAGTTATTTAATGAGGTAGACAATAATATTGAAGGTCCCTTGGAGTACATACAAGCCGCCGTTCTAGCAGTTGTGGGAGGTATTCCCACGACATTGATTTTAGATACCGGTGCAAGTGTAAACGTGATAGAAGACAATTTCTTTAAGAAAATAGCGCAGTCTGTGAAGATTCCGACTTCGCCAGTTCAATACTGCGTGGTATCTGGTGCCATTGGTGCCAGAGGCCAAACTGTTACGCTGCAGGCATGGATGGGTATAGAATTCGGGAACGGAGCGGATCAATGCACGTTTCTCTTCGTGAAAATTTAACCGTGTCCTGTCCCGTAGGCATGGAATTCATGCTGGAACGGGACGTAATGATCGACCTCCCACTCTTGAAATGCCATATAAGGTGAGGAGTTTGTTCTGAATCTGAGAAAGACAAAAGCAAAATACAGCAGACGTTGTCAAGGAATGCAAGTTAAAATTATCAAGAACACAATGCTGTGGGTGCAAGACTATTCAAAAAAATGGTTCCAATGGCTCTGAGCACTATGGGACTCAACTGCTGTGGTCATTAGTCCCCTAGAACTTAGAACTACTTAAACCTAACGAACCTAAGGACGTCACACACATCCATGCCCGAGGCAGGATTCGAACCTGCGACCGTAGCAGCAAGACTATTCACAGTATACGAAACTTGGGCCTGAACTAAAGAACAGTGGGCAAAATGAAATAATTCTTCGTTCATATGATGCAAATACGATGAACCAAAAACCTTATCGGATGAACAGAAAAAGGGATTATGTATATTACTCGTGAAATAGATCGAGGTATTTTCATTAAAGCCTGGCGTGATTAAGGATTATGTTTACCGGATGGAAGTACTATCGCATAAAACTTGCTGTCAAGCAACCTATTCTATCCCGTGGTCCAAAAGGGAGGCTGTCAAACAGGAGCTTCAGATGATGATACAGTGGTGTGGTATAGAGCCTTCTGTTTAGCCATACAGCAGCTCATTATTAGCTGTGGGCAAAGGTGGCGAAGGGGTGCTCCATGTTCTTGATGCACAATCTATCAACAAAATAATTGTTCCTGTAAGAACCAGACGAGAAGTTTTATTATCTCCAAACGGATCTGAAGCAATATGTTCAATAAGGGTACTTGCACAGATGCCAAAGTATTTTCTCTTTTACATGTTATCCACCACTCTGCACTGTGAATATACACACTATTTGAAATTTTATACTGAACCTGTCATACTATGAAAGTCCATTGCACCATCAAGAATGTGTACAAATGTACCATAACTAATTGACATAAATATTACCAGTGATATAAAGATAGCATTAGAAGGCGATAAAACTGGTGGCGTTTGTGTGACATTAGAAGCAATAATGATCTTTTAGTTTTAAGTATTTGCGGAATTTAAGTAGTAATTAGGAAGTCTTCCTGTGCGTTTCCATGAAAGTATGTTTATGATGTCAGAAGTGACTATGTAATGAGAAAGTATCACTACGTCACTACGTGGCAGTACGCTTTATAACGTGAAAAAATAATACTGAAGTATTTCGCAAATTTAACAAAACTGACGTCTATCAGTTAATATGATCTGCAAAAGTTATTGTAATCTCTGTTCCTTCTGAAAAATGGTCGACTCTCTTCCCTTTAGTTTCTTGGTAGTGTAAGAAGCCAGTATGTGACGAGGCACGAAAACGTTTAAGTTTCTTGCAATATTTAGACTAAATATAATCAAATATTACTTAAATGTGTCGCTAATATTTTACTGTATATTCATGAAGCTATATATGAGAATCATTCATGCAATATTCGCGCAGAGGTCAACGCCATTATTCTAAATGATAACGGCCCAAAGCTGTCATAAATATTTTACTATTTGCTAACTTTGACAAATAAAAATAAATGTAAATGTAGGATATTTCTGTTGATTGGCGGTTCTTCCTTTGATGCAATAATAGTAGTCAGTTTTTCCAATATGGAATCACAATTATGTAACATGATTTCAGTAATTCTTTGATCCCCACTTAACGGAAATTGCGAGAATCTCCTCAGCACTGAAATTGCATAAAAATAAAACAAGTAATTACTTGCGCATGTGTATATATGGGATATTGTGTGTTGGTCTTGTCTTTTAACACAAAAACAACGTGTCGGCCAAACTACCTGCGAGAAGTACCATAACTGAGTCACTGACGTAAATAATTTTCAACTTGTGAAGCAGTCAGAGTAATATCTAACTGCAACTATTCATAACATAACAAAAATCACCAATACACATAGGCCTACATGAAAAGAACCACCACAACCAAAACTGTGAAATGTGAAACTGAGGACCGAGTATTTTGTCAGTAAAAAAAAATCCATTTTCAGCATTAGTTATATGAGGTCTAGAACTTTGACAAGTTTATTATGGAAGATACTTGTGTATACATCATTTAATGTATAGAATAAGGGAAAGTGATTAAAAAGGGCTACATGAGAACTAAAGCTGTTTTCATTATTTGTTGCCTAGTATAAACATGTCCGCAGCTCGTCATAGCGTTCTCGCTTCCCGAGCACGGGGACCCAGGTTCGATTCCTGGCGGGGTCAGGGATTTTCACCTGAATTGGTGTTGTGTCGTCTTCATCATCATTCATTCCCATTACGGTCAGAGGAAGGAAACGGCAAACCACTTCCACTAGGACCTTGCCTAGTAAGCAGTGCGGGTGTCCCGCATTGTCCCCTACACTCTATTATGGGGTACGGGACTTGATTATCATCATCATCATCATCAGTATAAGCATAAACAGATGAACTGTTACCTGCAACTAAGTGTATTTAGAGTAAGAGACAGTAATATTCAGTATAACTAGTAATCTTGTGGTAAACATCTTTTTCTTTTCAAGTTTAATTTCCATAGAATAAATATGTGATGCACTTATACATTGAATACCACCAGCCGGCCGTTGTGGCCGAGCGGTTCTAGGCGCTTCAGTCCGGAACAGCGCTGCTGCTATGGTCGCAGGTACGAATCCTGCTCGCGCATGGATGTGTGTGATGTCCTTAGGCTAGTTAGGTTTAAGTAGTTGTACATCTAGGTGATTGATGACCTCAGAAGTTAAGTCCCATAGTGCTTAGAATCATTTCATCCATTTTTTAATACTACCAACTAAATGACAATTAGTTAAAACTGATAGTGAACTGTATGTAAACAGAGTGTGTTTTCTGGTCACACTTGTGCTATGTAGGGTGACACTAAACTGAGGTGATCATATACTGAAAGAAAGATGTACAGGCCATGTAATAACTATACTCATACTGTAGATATTAGTATGCAAGCAGCATGAAAGACAGCATTCTTAGTACATAAGTCAAGCAGAAGCTAGTACAAGTTGCTATAGGACTGATATTTTATTTTGTATGTGAATATTTATATGTATGCTAATCTCTTGTTTATCTACTTCATGTAAGATGGTATGAATTGTATTTTGAATTAGAGAATTTCTTATGCAAAAGTGTACTGTCACAATTTCATCAACATGATCCATTATATGTTAAATGATGTGAGACCGTGAGTTATGTGAGTTTATGCAGAGCAGGGGCTCAGAATTTGGCCACATGCAATTTCGGCGGCATGTGTTAGTTTTGTGATTGCGGTCTGTGTTGTTTGGATTTTGTTTGTGTTTTGCTCGTGGCCGATTCGTATCTAGAACGGGGTTATTTCATGAGTACATGGTAACATGACGACAAACCAAGTAATGGTACTCAATCTATGAAATATAAAATGAGGGAAATAAAGAATTTTGTGAATATCAAACCACGAGCAATGCATAGTAACGAAAATGTCTAACATTAAAAAGATACACAAGCGACACATTATTCATATACAATACGCCACTTATAAGAAAGACAAATGTAAAAAGTATATCAGTAGTTTGTACAAGAAGTACATGCGATCCAGGGAAAGAACAGATTGGTGTCAATAAGAAAATGGGACTCATTTATTTGTGAGTGTTTTTATGAATGAAGGTTCAGACGTAAATTGGTGGACAGTGGTCGCAATAGGACACTCAGGCGAATGACGTTGTGGATCCAAAATGTGTAAAGTATATAAGTGTTATGCAAAGTGAACAGTTCATATTTCAAACTCACTGTTGTGAACTGCACCCCAGCCAACACAGTGAGAAGTCCGATGCACGTGACTTTTCTTCGATGTGTACACACACGTTGACGCACATATCCGCACACCAAAGCGACGTGCTGAACTTATAGAAGATATTATTGCACTGGGGAGATAATGAACAAATAAAAAGCTTCCTCGTCAACAAAGAAACACGTGTGAAAGCGTGCCTAATTGTCGGTGCACACAAACTTCGCAGTAATACACTGAATGATTTTTTTAAAACAATTTTAATCAGTGGCTCTGCAGAGACGTTCTTGAAATACCTGTGGTGAACACTACAAAGCCTAGACGAGTACTGTTTGTTAAGCCAGCACTCAAGAACTCAACACATTTAGTTCGAAAATACTCCATGCTCTGTAGACAGTGGTGCCAACTACAAACTAGTGATAAATAAAGTTCCCTAAAGATAAACCTGAAACCTGGATCGCAAGAACAATACAAATGCTAGACAATAATGAAAGTGAAACCCATTGTACTAATCAAATTTTTCTGTAGGGCAGATCTGCGATACAGTACTAATTTTTGTAGAGCTGATACTGCTTTGCTTTGCTCTGCATGTATCTAAACGGCCGCAGCCGGTCGTCACTTGTGTGGAGCAAGCACGAATGGCGGCGTGGCCAGCCACCAGAGCCCTTTCCACGCGTTCCAGCTATGATGGGCATTTGCTGGGCAGCAGGTTTTCTTGAATCGTCACCAGAGGTCACCACACGAACTGACGGTCCCGCCTCCTCAACAGAGCGCGCCAGATCGAGAAAGTCTGTTGTGTCAATCGGACGCGCCGCGCGTGTTTCGTAGCTACAGACAATTGCGAAAAGATTTTTATTTAAAAAAATCAGTAAGTAAGAAAAAGAGATAACAAACTCAGGCAGAATTTATGTCTGCAGTAGTGAATTTCTGTATATTGACTAAACCTTTATGAAGATTTTCTAAATGACAAATGTATTTGAATAAACTTTAAAAAACATGTACACAAAGACAATAAAGTGTAAAAGTGTATGAACCAAACACTTTCTCTAAAAGAACTGCCTAATGGACAGTGTATTTTAGTAGTGATTCTGTTGGAATATGATATTTATTTACACCTCACAATACATATTAATCTTACTCCAGTTGAACCCTCGTTTTGTATTTTTAAGGACAAAATAAGAAACAAATGTTCGAGGAGTCAATGACATGTCACTTTCTTGAATAATTAATAGAATAACGCCCAATCTTTTAATGAAGGCTAAAATATATTACCAATAAATTTTCTCTGTGTAATTAAATCTGTAAAGTAAGGCGAAATGGTCATGATTAATCTAAGGAAGGTACTTTTTTGCTGTTACGGTAAAGTATGTTCCAGAGAAATATTTTTGTATCGATACTGTAACACAAGTGGAAGGCAGTCGACCTAATTTGTTTTTGGATTGTATAAAAGCAGGAGCAGTGAGCTCTCAGTCTCTCGCATTTGTTTTCGCTGGCTGTTTCACAAAACGTAAGAATCGCTCTCGCGTCTATAATATTTGATAGAATAGTTACGCTAATTTAATTACAATAACCATATTTAAATTAACAACCTACTTTCCTTTTTCATTAATTTCACATATCAAATTATTATGCTACTGTTACCAGACTATTATTTCAGCGTCCCTGAGATCTCTTTCAGCGGTCATCATTATCAGTTTCCTCGCAATGTAATTACGCAAACTGCGTAAATTTGAGACCGAACACTGGCCTCTAAACAATGTCGTCGGTCAACGTTCTCGTCGGTCTGATGGGAATCTGATGATGGTTGGCGGAATATTTAATTTCATTATCCACAAGTAAATATTTTCTATGCACCATTTTACCATTTCAGAAGCATTGACACCAACAAAACCCATTAATATAATATTACACTAAATCAAAAAAAATTACCTTCAATGTTATACAGTGTAACCTTCTTCCATTGTAACCTCTTCTGGATTAACCATTTTTTGCTGTAACCAATTTCCAGTATAAACATTTTCCTGTATAATTATTGTCAGTGTAAACCTTTCTACGGTCCAATCAGTTCCAGAGTAACCAGTCTTACCTGAAGCAGTTTCTACACTAACATTTTCCCACTGTGTCCTCTCCCAGTGTAACCATTTCCAATGCAGCCATTTTCCATTGTAATTGTATATCAACATAACTGTTTCCCAATGTAGAGTTCTGCAGTGAACAATTTTTTAGTGTAACTTTTTCCTAGCCAAAATATTTGCCAGAGTAATTAATTCACGGTGTAAGAATTTTCCAGTGTAACTGTTTTACAGTGTAAATGAGTACTGAGGTAGATATTTCCGCCATTTTCTGTGTATGTGTTACAGTGTGATGGTTTTGCAGTCTGACTGTTTCTAAAACGTCACATTTCCAGATGTACCCCTTTCCAGTGTAACCATTTTCCAGTCTAAATTTCTTTCTCTTTACCATTTCCCGTGTAATCATGTTCCTTATTTCCAATGTTGCCTTTAGTCTGGTAAACCACTTCCACTTTAACTATTTTCCAGTGTAACTGTTCTCCAGGGAAGCTGTATTCCAGTTCAAAATGTTCAAATGTGTTTGAAATCTTGTGGGACTTATCTGCTAAGGTCATAAGTCCCTAGTCCGCAGCTCGTGGTCGTGCGGTAGCGTTCTCGCTTCCCACGCCCGGGTTCCCGGGTTCGATTCCCGGCGGGGTCAGGGATTTTCTCTGCCTCGTGATGACTGGGTGTTGTGTGCTGTCCTTAGGTTAGTTAGGTTTAAGTAGTTCTAAGTTCTAGGGGACTGATGACCATAGATATTAAGTCCCATAGTGCTCAGAGCCATTTGAACCATTTGAACCATCAGTCCCTAAGCTTACATAGTACTTAACCTAAATTATCCTAAGGACAAACACACACGCCCATGCCCGGGGGAGGACTCGAACCTCTGCCGGAACCAGCCGCACTGTCCACGACTGCAGCGCCCCCGACTGCTCGGCTACTCGCGCGGCTGTATTCCAGTGTAACAGTAGTGAAGTGTCGGCAGAAGTGCCAACACCGAATTGTTTGAGGAAGCCGAAATGCACGCTATAAGCTCACGCAGGCTGGCGTGAGGTCTGAAACAGGATACGTAATGAATGCTATAAAGATAAGTACGTAGCTGCTGGAATACTTAACTTTAATCCACAATTGGTGAACATTGGTCTTGTTAATACAGTATTATCATCTCAATATAACTTGGTGGTGGCGCCTTGCTAGGCCGTAGCAATTGACTTAGCTGAAGGCTATGCTAACTATCGTCTCGGCAAATGAGAGCGTAATTCTCAGTGAACCTTTCCCAGCAACGGCGGCTGTACAACTGGGGCGAGTGCTAGTACGTCTCTCTAGACCTGCCGTGTGGCGGCGTTCGGTCTGCATTTACTGACAGTGGCGACATGCGGGTCCGTCGTATACTACCGGACCGCGGCCGATTTAAAGGCTACCACCTAGCAAGTGTGGTGTCTGGCGGTGACACCACATTTAGTCTAGGTATTTTCCAGTATAAGTACTTTCCATTGTAACTATTTTCGTGCACACATTTTCAGTGTAACCATTTCCAGTGCAATCAATCTCCAGTGCAACCATTTTCCAATGCAATCATTTTCCAGTGCAATCATTTTCGAGTGCAACCATTTTGTAGTGTAACTGTTTCCCAGTGTAACTGTAATCAGTGTAAAAATTTTCCATTATACCCACTTTTCCACATAAACATCTTCCAGAGTAAAGCCTTTATCAGTGTAAACATTTTCCAGCGTAGCCATTTTCCATTGTAACTGTTCCCCCTGTAATCATTTTCCAGCGTAACCATTGACAGTGTACCTGGTTTTCATTGTAACCATTTCTGGTAAAACATTTTTCAAGTGTAAACTTTCGCATTGTTACTGTTTTATAGTGTCACTGCTTTCTAATGCAACAATTCTCCAGTGCAAGATTCATCTAGTACAACCATTTTCCAGTGTACCATTTTCCAGTGTAACCATTAAATGGTGTGCCGTTTCCAGTGGTACTGTTTTGGAGTGTTTTCGTTTGCCAGTGTAAGTGTTTTCAAGAGTTATTTAGTCTGATTAAGCTTTTGCAGTGTAACCGTTTCCTCAAGACTTATTCCAATAAGCAAAACATACAGATTCCTGATGTCGTATCCTCAGGTCAGCACGCTTATCTGGTGAGCACAAACCATGAAGCCATTAAGTGTGATGCCTTAATATCACGGATGTTTCACTGACTTTAGCTTCATGTAGTGGTATCATTAGCAGATGTTTACACTGGAAAACACTTACACATGAAAATGTTTATACTGCGAAATAATTACCCCGCGAGCTTTTACACAGGACAATGGTTCCACTATAAAGCAGTTCCACTGGGAAACTGTTACGCTTTATAAATCTTTCTGTTAAAATGTGTATGTTTGACATGTATATCTACGGTTAAAGTTTGGCATTATCAAAAGGCAGTTTGTTGGCTCTAACATAGGCTTTTACAATTTTTGCTGTGATATAGGTTCTCGCAATTTTTGTGGTAACATGCATTGTTACAATTTTTACTACAAATATAGGCTGTTACAATTTTTGCTGTGACGTAGGTTCTAGCAATTTTTGCGGTAACATGCATTGTTACAAGTTTACTACAATTTTGGTTGTTTAATGATCTTCTTTACCATGCGGCATAAATTAAGCGTTTTTCAGGGTAGCAGTAGTCACCCATTACACCCATACACTGACAGCTATTGCTGACACAAAATTGTCTTAAGACCAAATAACAAACACTGCCAAGTAATGACACATACACTATCACATTTTGAGAGTTAGAATGTCAGTTTCTGGTGTCACAAATCCATTTCAGTTACGCATCCCCTTTTGTTTGTGTAAAATAGCAATATCGTGCGTGAACATGGTTGTGGTCAACAGAGTTTAGGTCCTATGTTTTTGTGTGTCAGATAATGGTTTCTCAATGTGCTATGTGGCAGCTGACATTATCTTATGATGACTAATGAAAGATAGACGGTCGTTTTTCCAGATTTCATCAATGATTCGTGTTAAACCACTATAATGCATCAATCACCATTAGCTGTCCTGAGAATGCTCACGGGCCTGCATTTCCTGGATCGAATTTTTTTGGAGATTTTCTACGACAATGAACACGAGGCCGTTCTGGTACTTTGTCCTTCAAGCACAACATCCAGCAAGATCCAATAGTGGTCACACGCATCAATACCAAAATCCAGCAGATGCGTTAAACACTTGATGCAAGCATAAATATGTGAATGAATAAATAATATGTAAAAGAAGTATTAAATGTGCAGCACACTTTATTAAATAGTAAGGCAGTACAACCCCCCCCCCCCTTCATACATCTTCTCCCATCAACAATAGACTGTAAGGTTATTAGAACAGAAATCTCAAAAACAGGCAGTAATGGCGGCGACTTCTCAGCCGAGGTGCCACGGGTCCAGATCGCTTCCGCACGAGGCGCCGTTGACGACGAGAACGTCGACGCCCTCGCAGATGTATCGGGCGTGTCGGCGGCTCAGAGGTGCCGGACGCTTCGATGGGGAGAGCCGCAGCGGTGGGTGGTAGGGGCTCCCCAGCGTCCTGTAGGCGGAGTAAAGAAGCTTGAGGATTTCGCCACCAAACAACACTCTACGTACCTCAGTGGGTTGTTTCAAAGTAAATTACAAAAAATTGCGCTAATTCCAAAGGCTATCAGTTGGCGTGAATGTTGTAACAATGCTGTTCTAATTTTCAAATTATCTAAAGCACATGTTAGTCGACTTGGCAGTTCACAGACATTCGTGTGATCAGCTCACTGGTGCTCGTGGCTGTTAAGACACTGTTCTACATGGGTGACTATCAAGACGGTCATACGGAGTGTTTTGCAAACACGTCTTTCACTCGCTAAATAGTTCACTACTGGAACCTGGTACTTTATACTGTGTGGATCATGTTGCGCAGAAACGAAATTGACATAGGTTGTCAATCAAGCAGACGTAACAGCACCTGTAATGTGGTCAATATACCTAACCGAATTATTGCCTGGTATCAACAGCATCAGGTGTCTACAAGCCACTATCACCGTGTGGTGAACCTAAGGAAATGCAAAGATAATTACAAAAAATTTCCACTAGGTGTACTAATGGCAGCACTCTCTAACTAAACGTAAATACAAGATAATGTCTATAAAATAGATAAGTAGCCGTAATTCTGCCAGACTAGACATGTCTCGGCATATAAGAATTTAGAGGTAATTACAAGAACCAATACAGAGTGGGATAAATACTTCAATCAGTATCAACAAACGAAAATGTAGGTCAACGAAAATGGAGGTCAAAGCCTTCTTGGAACGGTTATGCGACAATACACTGCATACATAAGGAACATTGCACGAAAGGCACTAGATATAACAGTTCCGCGCTATTGCCCTTGCGTTAAAGGAGTTCTCATAAAGTAGGAACGTCTGCTCGCATACAACGAATTCAGAAGCGTACTCTTAGGGTGGGAAGAGGTCGGTTTAGCCCATACGAAAAGAGTAACAGAGATGCACGCCTAACTTTATTGTCACTCTTTGGACGAAACAAAGTGCACTTCACCTGAAACTTTATTGGCTAATTTAGAGATCCTTTATCTGAATAGGAGTGTACGACATTATACAGCCGTCGTCAACATCACAAAGAGAACATCAGAACAAGAGACTAGGAAGGCACAGGGGTGGCTACACAGTCACGTTTCCTCACTCAACACGAGAATGAATTTTCACAGGTATTCGTTAACATTGTTGGGAAGAACACTCCACCATGTACCACACTCTGGGTTGTGGAGTATATTGATAAATTCAGATTTACCACTTCTGATTGTCAGCAGTGAATGTAAACTGAAAGCTTACGAAGAATACGCACATTAAGTCTCTAACTGCTAAGCAGAAGCTTCAACTTAAGGAATTGCTTATAAAATAGACGATGCCACTATTTTTTCTGCAAATTAGTAAGATCTTTGACGTAGTGAGTACTTTCTCTTGCTTTCCTGCCTCACTCGCCGGTCTAAATGAGAAGGGCGATAAAGTTAGGAAAAATATAACTGATTCAATGGTTAGCAGACATTCAATCCATCCACACTTCATTCGCAAAGCAGCACAGAATATAATGAAGCGATAATGGTACCAGAAGAACCCCCTGCCACACACAAAGCCAGACTGAAGTGTCTAGGACACAAACGCAAATTAGAGAGTTGAGTTACCTGATCGATACTTACACCCAACATTACATTTGTGAATAAAAAATGGTGCGATAACAACACTTTCGAGGACAGTTGCTACTCCAGTCGTATAATTTGTGAAATCCAAGTGGATAAATTATTTTAGCAAAGCCTTATTGGCGTTCCAGGGAAACGCGACAGAGTTTAGTAACTAGTGGATGAGTTAAATGCAATGAGGTTGCCACTGTTCCGTTTACCCTGTCATTAGCTACGTAACACGAGAGGCCTCACCTGCAGGGTGTCTGGGACCGCAGCTCGGCTCTGCTCCTCCTCTTCCACGTCGTCCTCCATCTCCTGGTATCCGGCGCCCAGGCAGCATAGGTTCCTGATGCGTTGGAAGATCTGCATACACAAAACAAGGTGTGAGACAGTGGCCAGAGCAAGCGAAATGCAACGCAATTTAATACATGCTGCTGATGCTCTACAGTACAGGTAATGCAAGAATCACGAGCTTCGTCCTCTTTGCTGAAAAACACCTGACTGTTTGCAAAGTGTGTGGAACCATGGTTTGGCAGCCTTCAGAACAAACAAACGTTGAAGTTTCAGATACTGCATCTGCGTTACTAGCAAGCAGCAATTACCTTGTGTTATGAAAGTTCTATATATTCTGCGTCATCGAATCGGTAGACTCAACAAACACTAGACATCTCCCGCCCTACAATGCCATTGATACAGCTTATCTTCACCTTCGTCGTACCAACTGAGAAGTGGGAAAAAGCTATCGTCTCAGTCTACGTGTATACTGCAACTGGAATTCTGCATTCGAATAGTAATGGCGGCTGTTTGGGGACGTACCGTGTGGCGTCCGGATCGTCTTCCCTCTCCAACAGGATGAGGACGCGAAGCGTGGTGTGGTGTCTCTGAAGAGCGGGACGGCTCGGTGTCCACACTAGTCCAGCAGGCAGACCAGGCGCCACCAGTGTCCTGGAGAAACAAATTATGAAGTTTGAAATAGCGCCGTCTTGTAATGGTGTGCTCGACAGATGTGTATGGCAAGGATATAAGAATTAGTGGTAATCTAATGTTGCTGCCTTAGTATTGAAAGGTTCGTGTTACAGACTATTTGAATCTAAACGAGAAACTTGGCGTCAGTTTCTCTTTTTCTGTCGTGGATTAACGTCAAGACAAAAGCTATTAGGGTGTAATATTGTTGGAAGTTATAACACTGTGATTTTTATTAGCTTCACTTTACTTGTGAGTGATCGGCTATGTAATGCAGTGGGGTATGTGTCGCTGTTATTATTGTTTCATTTGTCTTCAGTTTGAATACATGTTCGATGCAACTTTCAAAGCTAGACAGAAATGTGCAAGCCTCTCATGGTGAGCCCCATTTGCTTTAACCTGTTTTTAGTAGTCACATCTTGCTCTCCTTGTACAATGGTTAGCTCCTTTCCCCCTCCACACACGTTCTTTTCTACATGACCACAGTTATCATAGCTTAATAATTTGTAATTGGTTCCACCGTTAAACTGTATTGTAAGTGTCTTCCTGATTCGTTGTAATACCTCCTAATTAGCTTACCAGCTTACCCATCCATTCTTCAGCATTCTTCTGTAGATGGCGCTAGGCAATCAGAATTATGACCTCACTGAATCGTAAAGTAAATTCCAACACTAACTGCACAAAGATATTTGCAAACTAAGCGTGTGTTTCTCAGACACTTAATAAAAGTGACGAGGGCGCATTCTGTTTACTCTGCAAAATAAATAGGCCAGGAAAAAAACGTTGTATAGGTGCAAGACTCCGTGTGCACTGCTAACATGTAATGACTGGCGGATATATCCAGTAGTTGCCTCCAGACCACTCCTATAACGGAAGAGTATGGAATCTGCGGTACTCACCCCTCCAGCACCACGCTCTTCCTCTTCATGCAGGCGGTTTCCAAGCAACAGAAGAAAGAACTCGTCCCGCGTCACAGCTCGCACCTATTGGGGAAGAGAGTACGACTGTAGACAACGAAGATTTAGTTGAAGTGTTGGGATGGTGTAATATTCAACATATCTGGACTGTTCACTGCTGTATCAGTAATCACACTTTCTAGGCACTCGATAAATATTTACATTTGTGTTGTCTGATAACAATTAAATAAAATTGGAATATTCGAGCCATCGTGCTATCGTTGGTCAGTCCGAATCTTAAAGCTGACGCTGTCGAGTCTTGTTTGCATGTGGAATTACATGGAAACTTTCGTAAAAGACTGGTAATACACAGTATTTACAAGAACCAAGGGGCAAGAGTTAGAATGGAAAAGTAAGAGACAGGTGTTCTGATTAAAACCGTAGTAAAACCGGGTTGCAGTCTTCCTTCCCTACTGTCATTGCTGTACATCAAAGAAGCTATGACGAAAATAAGAGAAAGGTTCAAGGAAGCAATTAAAATTCGGCGTGAAAGAATAGCAGTGGTAAAATTCGCAAATGAGGTTTCAACCGTCTGTGAATGGGAGAACGGTTTACTAAACATGTAGAGTGAACTGAGCAGTGTAATGAGCAGACAATGTGCCCTCTGAGGAAAACAATAAAACAATGAATAAACAAAAGAGAGTGGGTGGGGGGGGGGGGGGAATTCTCCAACGTTGGAAGCAAAATCACACAAGACGGTTAAAGCGAGAAAGCTTCAAGAAGTAGACCAGAACAGATGAAGACGGTGATCCCCCGGTAAATGGAGCCTGCTAATATCAAACACAGGTCTTAATTCGGGGATTAAATGTCTTAAGTCTATACGTCTGTAACACATTATGAGCCATGGGAAAATCTGGAACGAAGAGAACTGTAGCGTTTTGAAAGTGTTGTTGGAGACTTCCATTAAAATTCAGAGGACTGGAGAGATAAGAAATAATGAGTTCCTCCGGTGAGAAGGAAGGAATATATGAAAAAACACGGACCTGAATAATGATCTTCATTAAATGAAATCTGTCACTATATCAGGGAATACATTCCATTTTACCACAGCGAGCCGCAGAGTGTCAAATAATTAGCTGAAAGCACATCTTGCAATGCGTTCAACAAATAATTCAGGACGATGATGTTATAAGGTATTATGAGACGAAGAGGTGGGCACAGTCTTTTTTTGTTCTTGCTGGCCGCTTCAAACTAGTCGGAGGACTGACTACATTTAATTTCCGTCTCATAAAAAATTCAGTGCATTCTAACGCCTATAAGGCTCTCTCTATATACATCACCAGAGCAAGCGATACACCGTTAATCAACCACACGAGCTGCAATGGTGTCTTCCATCGGCAGGTCATGCAGCAGGTCTTTTACATGAGATTCCTCTGTCACAAAACGCTGCGACATCACTATCTGCTGCTCTACTCTGACGTTCCCTGTAATCAGGTTCCTTCGCATTGTCAATACGGTCTTGTTACTCGTAGCCAACGCCATAAGTAGCTTGTTGTTGAGTGCTTTTGGACACTTCAGTTCCATCAGTTACGTTAAACTATTTGCGTCCCGGCAGAGTCTAACTGACTCGAAACAAAAACGAATGAACAATTGTCATCCCCTACAATTTAAGTTTTGCTCTCGGAAGCAATGTAACACGACGATACTCACCTGCAAGGTGTCTTCTTCTGGAGAGGCGTCGTCCCACACGCGCGTCTCCTCCGTCTCCCCTGGCGCTGCTGACAGGCAGCAGAACCACTCCCTCACACGAGAAAACATCTGTGCAGAGGAGGCACCACGTGAGATGTAGTCAGGCAATACACAGGGACATACATTACAGCTGGTGACGTTATACTTTCAGGAACAATTTCGCTGCAAATCTTGTAATATTAAATACCTCATTTATTAGGGAAATTGGGATTTTTCTGTAGTTACTACACTGAAGTTTAATAGAGAAGATTAAAATGTACATGGGATCTGTTAGAATAAGTCATTAAAAGCAACACATTTTTTCACGAATCAAATATAAAGTAACTGACTACATTTCTTTTCTAAAGATGTGTAGCAGGTACTTCCGCCCCCCACCCTCCCCGCCCTCGTTTGGCATCGTGAGTGTTAAACGATGAATAAAATTCTCTTTCCACTCTGTCTGTCTGTTGTCCACCATGCACAATACAAAGGCAAATCTGACAGCGGAAGGGGAGCAATGACAGTTTTTGGCACAGGATTTGCAGTACACAAATCACTCACAGACAATACCCAGCATATCATTTCAAAATCAGAAAGTTTCTTCACAACCACCTTGAAATCAGGAAACAAAATATACACAATCATCAACCCACATTCATCGACAAACGATCACAATAGAAAGAAGCCACATAAAGTCGAAAGTTTTTCGGAAGTTCTCCTCTTGTCTGATCTGTTTATCGGCCATGTTTCACCTCCATACGTGGCTAAACTCCACACATATACTTTCAGAAAGGACTCCCTGACACTTAAATTTATACTTGCTGCTAAAAAACTTCTCTTCTTCAGAAATGCTTTTCTTGCCATTTCCAGGCTCCCTACTTCGACCATCATCCATTATTTTGCTTCCCAAATAGCATAATTCGTCTACTACTTTAAGTGTTTCATTTCCCAATCTAATTCCCTCAGCATCACCTGATTTAATTCGATTACAATCCACCATCCTCATTTTGCTTTTGTTGTAGTTCATCTTATATCTCTTTTCAAGACGCCGCCCATTCCGTTCAACTGCTCTTCCAAGTCCTTTACTCTCTCCGACAGAATTAGAATGTCATCGGCAAACCTCAATTTTTTTTATTTCTTCTCCGTAGACGTTAATTCCTGCTCCCACTCTTTCTTTTGTTTCCTCTAATACTAGCTCAATATACAGGATGAATAACATCTGGAATAAGCTACAACTCTGTCTCTCTCCCCTTCCAACCACTGCTTCCCTTTCATGCCCCTCGACTCTTACAATTGCCATCTGGTTTCACAGCTAGGCAAAGAAAAAAGTAGTCAGAGTACTGATTCTCACATAGTACCCAAACGTACGAAGAAAATGATCATTTTATGCATTATTGTTAAAATTTTAACATAAAAATTATGTCTCAACACTATCGGGACACCCTCCACTGTACATTGAAAATTTCATTCTGTGAACTTCCTCCTGTCTGTAGCTAAGCCATTTTTGTGCAACATCCTTTCCTCCATGAGTCTTGGTCTTGCATGTTTCGCAGGAAAACATCTGTGAAGTTGGAAAGGTTGGAAACGAGGTACGGGTGGAAGCAAAGCTGTGAGGGCGATTCATGCGTTATGCTTGAGTAGCTAAGTACCGCACGAAAGGCAAAGGTCCCGAATTAGCGTCTCGGTCTGGCGTACAGTCTTCATCTGCCAGAAAGTTTCAAGTAAAAGATTCCTCGAGTCAGACCATCACTGCAAACAGGTGAAAATTAGGCTAGTCACAGGAAACAGAAAGACAATACACAATAAAGTTATAAGACTGCACCCAGAATACGTGTATTTAAGCACTGGCAAAATTATTGAAGAATTTAATCAAAACACAACTGAAAAATCGACAGACCTCTCGTAGAAAGTTCACAAGAGGTGTGTAGGGGTCACCCTCTCTGGAAACGCAAACGTAAATAGTGGAAAGCAAATTGTGACCAGACCACTGAACAAAGAATCCTGGCGTGGAATAACGTTACAGTAGCAGAACAACGGAAACAAGTGAGGATTTCCAAAAGAGTCCAGAGAATCTTCAAAAAATACTGGAAGATTGAAAAGCGCATACGTCGATTATATTAACTGAAATCGAGGAAGGCTTCAGAAAAAAATAATATCTGAAATTCTGCAGAACATTCAGGAATATTTAAAGGGTTATCACCCTTCAAATAACTAGTTCAAAGGATCAGACAGAGCTCTAGAAACAAATGTTGAAGAAAATTACTAAATCCTCAAAAAACAATTCTTTGATAAACTCTTCAATGGCGAGAAGCCTAAAGAAAAATTAAACTTCACGAAAACAATACCAGATTTAGATTAAAAACAACTCATAACAACAGAAATGAAGAAGATTACAAACAACTAAAAAGCAACAGAGCCCATGAAGAAGATGGTACTATTACCGATATGTGGAAACTCACATAGTAGAACATCAATAAGAACATTCATAATGTTCTAGCATGAATGTAGATTACAGATAAAATCCTACTGGAATGTAAATGCCCGTCGATTCACAAAGACTCCGTCAAGATAGACTCTAATAGTTACAGAGGTATCTCATTTATTACCAGTCAGTTACGAAACTCTTCACAAGACCTTACTCAAAATACGGGAACCACAACTGATAGGATGAATACGTATTGAACAGACTTTGAGCCTCTGAACACTTCTGAAGTTCGAAGAGACGAAGAGCACTGTGATGACATTTGTGGATTTTAAGAAAGCCTACTACTCCATAGAGAGGCAGATTCTCTTTGACACATTAGGAGAATACACAGAGAAAGTAGGACACCCATACAAGAGACAATCAAGGACGAAACATCCAGAATATAGTTTGTGAAATTTCTCAGTACCATTCGAGGTACGCACAGGGTTCAGACGTGATGACTGGGTGTTGTGTGATGTCCTTAGGCTAGTTAGGTTTAAGTAGTTCTAAGTTCTAGTGGACTGATGACCATAGACCTTAAGTCCCATAGTGCTCAGAGCCATTTGAACCATTTTGAACAGGGTTCAGACAAGGAGACGGATTCATTTATCTGTATTGCATACTGTAACTGAAACAGCTCTGCACCTAAATGTCAGTTTGTGCAAAGCTGCCGTTGACTTGAACTGGAGGAAGTGGAACATTATCACCACACAGCTACCCATTAATTGCACCATTATGGTTTCATTCTTACATTCACTTAAGAGGACACTTCAAAACCAGTATTGTAAGTATATTTTGAAATAAAATATATTTCAGTACTTGTACACTTCTCGACAAACGATTGCGTTTATTTGTAGCCGATAGCCGATAACGTCCTTTTGCTTGTAGGTCGCTGACTCCTAAGTAAACGAATTGCCTTAAGAGAGGACCAGTGAGCGTTTTTGTGTGCTTGCATTAAAAGATGGCATAAACCTTGTCTTCTTCTTGCCCTTAAGGACCAGTTTTTACATCAGGCACGCCTACGCATACGAGCTGATTACAATATAAGCGTCACTAAATATGTTGCAGAACAACTACGGACAGTGTACCGTTGATGATGAAATACGTGTGTAATGATAGACTTGTAGTGTTTTCCATTGCAAAAAGTAAGATTTCTCCAGTTTCCAGCTAAGCTTCCATTCTGTCAGTATCTACTGCTTCACACGGAACATAAAATAATGAGCAGGTATTTTGATTCTGAAATGCTGTCCATGGAAAGATGGCCCTTATTTTATTCTACTTGGCTTAGGACAAGATTATCGAACAATGCGAAGCAAAAGTCAAAGGGGTTCATTTAGGAAGAACACGTACAAGCAAAACACTCATAAAATGTCTGGAATTCACAGATTACACAGCAGACTCAGCTATAATAGACACGAAGCAGAAGGAGCTCTGGAATACTTGCAGAAACTCTACGCCATAACGGGTCTACACATAATGTATGAGTAAACGCAAAACATGGAAGAAAATGCAACACACAAGTAATGCACACAAAACACGTTAAGGTTAGCAGACTGGAAAAATTCAAATATCTAGAGGAATATGCACAAATAAGAGGATCACACAAGCCATCCAACATAGAAGGAACACAAACATTTCAGAAAGCGTACAAACTCAATGGACGCACTAAATTAAAAGAAACATTCCAAAGACATGCCAAATTCAGGAACTGCAGCACAGTTGCCAGAAGCACTCTAAACATTAGAAACGTTCACTGTCTGATCAGAGAGACTGAGAGATAGAACATAAAATTCTCAGAAATATTTTTGAAGCAATACACGTTATCTTGATAAAGAAAGCGATCAAGGAATTGTAAACACATACAGACAGACTCATAGTCACAATCGTAAAACGCCTACTGACATTACACGGACACACACTTTAAGCAGCAACAAGATACTCATGAAGAGGGTTTTTGATGCAGTAAACATCTCAACCGCAAACGCAGTTGCTTTCAACAAGTAGAAGAAGACCGAAATCAAAACGAAAGTAATGGGGAAAGTATAAATGAAAGAGTCAAAATCAGAAACAAAATTATGAACTCTTAATTTTAAATAAAATAAAGGAAAAAAACAGGGGGAAATATGGAGGAAACAAAGAAACGAAGAACACAGTCAAAGAATGAAGAAACCTTTGGAAGAGAAAAAAGAAACAAGAAAAAATTGGAAAATCTAGTAACAACGTAGTTAAAACAGTTTCTTAGAGGGGAAAAACGTGTAGTAATTGCAATAAATGCAACATTCATGTTGGCAAATGGATTTATTATTTCCAAATCAATTCAAACTGTAAAATGTTCACCATGAATATTCCAGTTTTGGCATATGAAAACTAATGTTTGCCAGTGGAGTGGGACTTTATTTAGCACACACTAATCGCGATATAATTTTACACATTTTACGTTTCTAATTGTTAACGCGTGTTTCATGTGTATACGAAACGAAAAGCTGTGTAGTAGTAGCAGCTTATCGCAGTCAGGCAAACATGTGAAACATTTGTTAAGTCAGTTATTTGAAAAGTAAGTATTTAGACTCAACACTGACATTCGGAACTGTAAAGTTTTGTATTCTGCCGGAAGTAGGTGTTTCAGATTGCGTATGAACATAAGGGTAGCAAAAAGAAAGAAACTGATGATTTCGGGGAAATTAGGGATCAAATTGTGACTCTGTTTTTTTGAAGTGTATTGCTGTGCATCTCGTGATTTAGTGAATTTTAACCACTGTTGTATAAATACACACAGATCCACCGTAAAGTTAGGAATGCGCCGCCACCGACAAGACATTTCGTAGTGAATTTCGGAGCTACATATTTGGCGCTGAGGGTTTTTGATGCAGTAAACATCTCAACCGCAAACGCAGTTGCTTTCAACAAGTAGAAGAAGACCGAAATCAAAACGAAATCAATGGGGAAAGTATAAATGAAAGAGTCAAAATCAGAAACAAAATTATGAACTCTTAATTTATATCCCCCCCCATGAACCATGGACCTTGCCGATGGTGGGGAGGCTTGCGTGCCTCAGCGATACAGATAGCCGTACCGTAGGTGCAACCACAACGGAGGGGTATCTGTTGAGAGGCCAGACAAACGTGTGGTTCCTGAAGAGGGGCAGCAGCCTTTTCAGTAGTTGCAAGGGCAACAGTCTGGATGATTGACTGATCTGGCCTTGTAACAATAACCAAAACGGCCTTGCTGTGCTGGTACTGCGAACGGCTGAAAGCAAGGGGAAACTACAGCCGTAATTTTTCCCGAGGGCATGCAGCTTTACTGTATGATTACATGATGATGGCGTCCTCTTGGGTAAAATATTCCGGAGGTAAAATAGTCCCCCATTCGGATCTCCGGGCGGGGACTACTCAAGAGGATGTCGTTATCAGGAGAAAGAAAACTGGCATTCTACGGATCGGAGCGTGGAATGTCAGATCCCTTAATCGGGCAGGTAGGTTAGAAAATTTAAAAAGGGAAATGGATAGGTTGAAGTTAGATATAGTGGGAATTAGTGAAGTTCGGTGGCAGGAGGAACAAGACTTCTGGTCAGGTGACTACAGGGTTATAAACACAAAATCAAATAGGGGTAATGCAGGAGTAGGTTTAATAATGAATAGGAAAATAGGAATGCGGGTAAGCTACTACAAACAGCATAGTGAACGCATTATTGTGGCCAAGATAGATACGAAGCCCACACCTACTACAGTAGTACAAGTTTATATGCCAACTAGCTCTGCAGATGACGAAGAAATTGAAGAAATGTATGATGAAATAAAAGAAATTATTCAGATTGTGAAGGGAGACGAAAATTTAATAGTCATGGGTGACTGGAATTCGAGTGTAGGAAAAGGGAGAGAAGGAAACATAGTAGGTGAATATGGATTGGGGGACAGAAATGAAAGAGGAACCCGCCTGGTAGAATTTTGCACAGAGCACAACATAATCATAACTAACACTTGGTTTAAGAATCATGAAAGAAGGTTGTATACATGGAAGAACCCTGGAGATACTAAAAGGTATCAGATAGATTATATAATGGTAAGACAGAGATTTAGGAACCAGGTTTTAAATTGTAAGACATTTCCAGGGGCAGATGTGGACTCTGACCACAATCTATTGGTTATGACCTGTAGATTAAAACTGAAGAAACTGCAAAAAGGTGGGAATTTAAGGAGATGGGACCTGGATAAACTGAAAGAACCAGAGGTTGTACAGAGATTCAGGGAGAGCATAAGGGAGCAATTGACAGGAATAGGGGAAATAAATACAGTAGAAGAAGAATGGGTAGCTTTGAGGGATGAAGTAGTGAAGGCAGCAGAGGATCAAGTAGGTAAAAAGACGAGGGCTAGTAGAAATCCTTGGGTAACAGAAGAAATATTGAATTTAATTGATGAAAGGAGAAAATATAAAAATGCGGTAAGTGAAACAGGCAAAAAGGAATACAAACGTCTCAAAAACGAGATCGACAGGAAGTGCAAAATGGCTAAACAGGGATGGCTAGAGGACAAATGTAAGGATGTAGAGGCCTATCTCACTAGGGGTAAGATAGATACCGCCTACAGGAAAATTAAAGAGACCTTTGGAGATAAGAGAACGACTTGTATGAATATCAAGAGCTCAGATGGAAACCCAGTTCTAAGCAAAGAAGGGAAAGCAGAAAGGTGGAAGGAGTATATAGAGGGTCTATACAAGGGCGATGTACTTGAGGACAATATTATGGAAATGGAAGAGGATGTAGATGAAGATGAAATGGGAGATACGATACTGCGTGAAGAGTTTGACAGAGCACTGAAAGACCTGAGTCGAAACAAGGCCCCCGGAGTAGACAATATTCCATTGGAACTACTGACGGCCGTGGGAGAGCCAGTCCTGACAAAACTCTACCATCTGGCGAGCAAGATGTATGAAACAGGCGAAATACCCTCAGACTTCAAGAAGAATATAATAATTCCAATCCCAAAGAAAGCAGGTGTTGACAGATGTGAAAATTACCGAACAATCAGTTTAATAAGCCACAGCTGCAAAATACTAACACGAATTCTTTACAGACGAATGGAAAAACTAGTAGAAGCCAACCTCGGGGAAGATCAGTTAGGATTCCGTAGAAACACTGGAACACGTGAGGCAATACTGACCTTACGACTTATCTTAGAAGAAAGATTAAGGAAAGGCAAACCTACGTTTCTAGCATTTGTAGACTTAGAGAAAGCTTTTGACAATGTTGACTGGAATACTCTCTTTCAAATTCTGAAGGTGGCAGGGGTAAAATACAGGGAGCGAAAGGCTATTTACAATTTGTACAGAAACCAGATGGCAGTTATAAGAGTCGAGGGACATGAAAGGGAAGCAGTGGTTGGGAAGGGAGTAAGACAGGGTTGTAGCCTCTCCCCGATGTTGTTCAATCTGTATATTGAGCAAGCAGTAAAGGAAACAAAAGAAAAATTCGGGGTAGGTATTAAAATTCATGGAGAAGAAATAAAAACTTTGAGGTTCGCCGATGACATTGTAATTCTGTCAGAGACAGCAAAGGACTTGGAAGAGCAGTTGAATGGAATGGACCGTGTCTTGAAAGGAGGATATAAGATGAACATCAACAAAAGCAAAACAAGGATAATGGAATGTAGTATAATTAAGTCGGGTGATGCTGAGGGAATTAGATTAGGAAATGAGGCACTTAAAGTAGTAAAGGAGTTTTGCTATTTGGGGAGCAAAATAACTGATGATGGTCGAAGTAGAGAGGATATAAAATGTAGGCTGGCAATGGCAAGGAAAGCGTTTCTGAAGAAGAGAAATTTGTTAACATCCAGTATTGATTTAAGTGTCAGGAAGTCATTTCTGAAAGTATTTGTATGGAGTGTAGCCATGTATGGAAGTGAAACATGGACGATAAATAGTTTGGACAAGAAGAGAATAGAAGCTTTCGAAATGTGGTGCTACAGAAGAATGCTGAAGATTAGATGGGTAGATCACATAACTAATGAGGAAGTATTGAATAGGATTGGGGAGAAGAGAAGTTTGTGGCACAACTTGACCAGAAGAAGGGATCGGTTGGTAGGACATGTTCTGAGGCATCAAGGGATCACCAATTTAGTGTTGGAGGGCAGCGTGGAGGGTAAAAATCGTAGAGGGAGACCAAGAGATGAATACACTAAGCAGATTCAGAAGGATGTAGGTTGCAATAGGTACTGGGAGATGAAAAAGCTTGCACAGGATAGAGTAGCATGGAGAGCTGCATCAAACCAGTCTCAGGACTGAAGACCACAACAACAACAACATGTTTGATATATTCCCCGTTACAGGCATTCATACGAAAGAACATGTGAGGTATGAATATGACACTTATATAGGAGTAATAAAAGATTTGTAGTCATTTCCACTGCAGACAGTACGATTTTGCAGTTTCAAGCTGAGTAATCATACCTACTCTGTCTTCAAGTGCAAAATGAAATAATGGGTATATAATGGAAAGCACTCCACGAAAAGATGCTCCGTAATTTCTGTTTGGAAAATTAATATCTCCTTTTAAACTATTTCTAGCTATTCTTTTTTCATTGCCTGTTATTTCTCGAGTCACTTTCAAAATGTTGTATCCATTGGCATGATTTTATCATTAGGAATTGCAACATATTTTATTGGATGAGATACATGGACGATATCCACCACCAAAAATCAGTCTGCTGGATGAAACTATAAACACAACACACAGAAAAAATTCACAGTAGAGAAAGAACATTACACCCAAACAAAATTTTTTGTTTATAAAAAGAAAAAATGAAAAGAAAATCAGCATGGCTTTGAAATTTACTGTAAACCTATATCTACCATAAAGTACGTCTATACCAACTACAATGTAACATTTGCGATGAAAGGTACACTATGTGACCAAATGTATCTGGACACCCACAAAAACATACGTTTTTCACAGTAGGTGCAGTGCTGCCACCTACTGCCAGGTACTCCACATCAGCGACCTCAGTAGTCATTAGACATCGTTAGAGAGGAAAATGGGCGCTCCCCGGAACTCACGGACTTCGAACGTGGTCAGGTGATTGGGTGTCACTTGTATTATACGTCTGTATGCGAGATTTCCACACTCCGTCCGATGTGGTAGTGAAGTGGAAACATGAAGGGACACGTACAGCACAAAAGCGTAGAGGCCGACCTCGTCTGTTGGCTGACAGAGACCACTAACAGTTGAAGAGGGACGTAATGTGTAATAGGCAGACATCTATCCAGACCATCACACAGGAATTCCAAACCGCTTCAGGATCCACTGCAAGTATTATGACAGTTCCGCGGGAGGTGCGAAAACTTGGCTGCTTGGCATCACGCCGGTAAATGCCAAACGACGCCTTGCTTGGTGCAAAGAGTGTAAACATTGGATGACTGAACAGTGCCAAAACGTTGTGTGGAATGACGAATCACGGTACACAATGTGGCGATCCGATGGCAGGGTGTGGATATGGCGAATGCCCGGTGAACGTCATCTGCCAAGGTGTGTAGTGCCAGCAGCAAAATTAGGAGGCGGTGGTGTTATGGTGTTGTCGTGTTTTTTGTGGAGGAGGCTTGCACCCGTTGTTGTTTTGCGTGGAGCTATCACAGCACAGGGCTACATTGATGCTTTAAGCACTTTCTTGCTTCTTACTGTTGAAGAGCAATTCGGGGATGGCGACTGCATCTTTCAACACGATCAAGGACATTTTCATAATTTACGGCCTGTGGTAGACTGGTTACGCAACAATAACATCCCTGTAATGGACTAGCCTGCACAGAGTCCTGACCTGAATCCTATAGAACACTTCTGGGATGTTTTGGAATGCCAACTTCGTGCCAGGCCCCACCGACCGACATCGATATCTCTTCTCAGTGCAGCACTCCGTGAAGAATGGGGTGCCATTCCCCAAGAGACCTTGCAGCACCTGATTGAACGTATGCATGCGAGAGAGGAAGCTTTCATCAAGGCTAAGGGTGGCCCAACACCATACTGAATTCCAGGATGACCACGAACTTGCAAGTCATTTTCAGCCAGGAGGCCGGATACGTTTGATCACATAGTGTATGAGGGCAAACCAGCAGAACATTTTACACTTGGCACAAAGAACATATCAGTGCATGTAAATATCGGACAAACCATTAAGCTTTTGAAGAACATTTAAGAGAAAATAGTCACCAATTTACTACAAGAGAGAAAGACATGAAAAAAGTCAGAATAAATAATGAAATACGCGCTAAACGTTAGAAGATAATTATCATATAGACAAAACAAAGACTGAAATGAAGCTACCACTAAATTACCGTGTGGATATGACTAACCACTCACTGTTTAGACTGACTGATCATATAACAGACAGAAATTTCCAATGAATGATCACAAGTTCCACTTCCCTCCTATGTATGGTAAAATTAAAATGGAAAATAAAAATAAAAAATTAAATTAAACAAAAATATAAATATTAAAAACAAAAATATTTACTAATGCAGGAAATTGGTAAATAAGAGAATAAGAACAAAATGCGTAGAAAGACATATACGCACAAACACACAAAACTCACATCAACATACATACAGTCAAACAAAAAAAAATGGAAACAAAAAATTGGGATATTTGGCAATGCTTACGGGAAACAGCTACACTCTAGACATGGATATTGGCAGTTACAAGGCTGTAAGTCGAAAACAGTGTGACCGCTAGGAAAACCGCAAAAATATACACTAGTTTTTCGCCTGAGAGAAAGCTGTTTCGTCAACAAACAATGATTTGGGCGTTGAAATATAAGTGCCTTTCCATTTTACTGTAAAAATTTCAATGAACTGTTTCAAATTTGTACTTAACCCATTTGTACAAACAAAAACCTAAATGTGCAAACGAAAAAATCGTTCCTGTAATATTTCATGACACCCGCTGCGGATAGATTGTAAATAAGGGGAAACCTGTCTGGGTGCATAAGATACATCAAAAAACTTAACGTGCTGCAAGCTATAGGTGTTTTTCTTCCAGACGGCTGTAATTCGTATCAAAATGTGAATAAATGGCCTCCACAAGAAAACTGATTTTGTCATTGCTTAGAGTGGGTCTCTGGTAGCGTCAGGCAGGGCGCGAGTTCGCCGAAAAAAACGGTTGTGCTTCCCCGGTACCGTTCCAGGTTTCTAAGAGCTTTAATTGTGCAGCCAATTCCGAAGTCATTGTCAACAGGAACTCCTACAGCAGTTTGTACAGCCCTCCCGACCACGTTTTAATATCTGCATAAACGCAACCTTTTGTTCCTTCGTGCTTTGAACCATTCGTGTAAATCTTTTTGAGGTTCCTCCTGCATTAAGTTCATAAAGGATGTCATTTTAGTCATCAGAATTTAACGACATTGCGTGGTGTACATAGATGGAAGAGTCCGTTCTAAAATTTACATGATAACAGCATAAATCTCACACCTGTATGGATCCGTCAGTATACCGTTTAATTTGTACACACTCTTGAACTTCTGGCGGAAGAACTTGAAACTTAAGCCTGGTAGGTACAACAAACGTTCCAGTGATTCTAGAAATGCATTCACACTGATCAGTCTAGTTCTCTCGTGCAAACGTGCCACTTCATCGGCTTCCGAGACTAATTTAGGGTTGGTTTAGCAGCGATAAATACGGTCCTAATCGAAATAATCTATCATCAATCATTGGTAGAGCTTTTGGATTCAGAACTTCCTTGCTGGCAGAACTCAATAAGTCGCTCTTGACAGGAAAATATTTATCGTTTTAAATGCAGTTTCTGGGGTATCCCAAGCAAGCGTGATGGGAACTTTACTGTTTACAGCGTGTATAAATTATCTAGCAGAAAACATTGGAAGCTCTTAAGACTGTTCGCAGATGATGCGGTTGTCTATAAGAAAGTAACAATGCCCGAAGATAGTGCCCATTTAAAAAATTACCTGCAGAAGATTGATGAATTTTGCAGGCTCTAGCAGTTGAGCCTGAACGTAAATAATTGTAGCATATGGCGCATACGGAGGAAAAGAAATCCACTGCTGCACTCTTCACCAAATGTAACTCACGGGGGAAGGGAATGGCTTACAAGGCACTTCTTGGACAAAGCCACATGTATCATTCATCAATGTGGGATACCTACCAGGCCGGACTGTTAGGAGAGATAGACAAGATCCAACGAAGAGCTGCGCGATTTGTCATGGATTCGTTTTCTTCACGCGAAAGAGTTACAGAGATACTCAACAAACCCCATTGGCAGTCGCTACAAGTCAAGAGTTGTGTATCAAGGAGAGGCTTTCTATTGAAATTTCGTGAGAGCATTTTTGGAAACCGTCGGGCAACACACGATTTCCCCTACATATAGCCCACGAAAAGACCAGGACTTGACAATTTGATACATTTCAACTAATTCCGAGACTTAATGACATTCGTTCTCCCCATGGACCAATCGTGAGTGGAAAAGGGAAGGGGAGCGTCAGTTAATATTTCCAGAAGTACCCTCCGCCACACAAGGTTACGTGGTTTGCAGGGTGACGTAAATTATCATCAGTGTTCCACTTGTAGCTGCCTACTGCACCCACAGCTGCATCTATATTTCCACAGGCCACCTTACGGTGTGTGGCCGAGGGTACACTGGCTTCCACTGTGATTTCCCCCTTCTTCTGTTCCAGTCGCGAACGGTTCGTGGGAAGAACGATAGCTGGTAACACTCTCTGTATGGGCTTGAATCCATCTAATTTTACCCTCGTGGTCTTTTGGCGAGATACACGTAGCAGGTAGCAATATCTTGTAGGTCGACTCTATCACGGGGCATACGTTCCTGCAACTTTAAAATTAAAGGAGACGGTTTCCCAGGACGCTTTCCTTGCAATCTTCGTACATCCATAGTTGAGATGGAGGACAGTGGGACGTCAGCTGGTATCAATTTATATTACAAACGAAGTAATTCCTCCAGCTGTATTTAAGGTATCGATTTTATTTTGGCAACTAGTTTCCTTGTTGTAACAACGTCATCTTGAGGCCCATACACTTGTTGACGTCAACTGCGTGCGGTTGCCACTGGCGTTGGCTGAGCATTTCTGGTAGTCTTTCGCGCTTACTATGTGAACCCTTCTGGAAATACGCTGCTCTTCTTTCCATTGCTCGAACGACTGTTTTGTAAGCTACTTCCTTTGATGACGGATTAAAGCTCCTGGCGGTTCTTACAATGAATAATTGTATGAAATCTGCCTTACCCGCCTTTGGTTTTATGACGTCTTTCCATATTAAATGGCTCCCTTACTTGTACTCATGGACATTTATCGATGTTACTCCTTCCAGCGATTGCCCCCCAATAGCACACAATAATGGGTCTTTATGCCTGTTTATGCACTTCCTGCTCCAAGTGTCGATTCTCTGCAGATCTTTCTGCATTTCGCTACTGTTTTCTACTTTTATGGCTTCTCTTATAACAACATCATAAGCGAAAATCCGTATGGAGCTTCTGACGTCATCCGCTAGGTCGTTTATAAGGACGATTCCCAAATTTAAGAACGAAGATAACTTTCGCAATATGATTCACTGCCAGCCAATATTCCTCAATGAAAATGGGACCGTCCGTAGAAGTAACCGTACAGTGCAACATAAAAGGTAACTAAAAATAGTTCGCAATAAGGCGAAAAGAAATTACACCTTTATTCAAAGTCAATAATTACACTGAAGTCATCGCGATGTATGATAGTCCCTTAGACATTACAACAGGAGGTACTTGGTTATTAACAGGTCGTGTGATCAGGATGGAGGTAATGCACGATGTGCAATGTGCTACCACCTGGCCACAGCGCTGGTAAGAAGTCTCTGTGGTGTGGTGCTTCATTCGTAAGATAGCGCGGATGACAAGGGCTGGGTGGTCGTTGTTTTATGTCATTGTGCAGCAGTACGTCTCCCCACGCAGCCCACACATGATCGATAGGTTTTCAATAGAGGGAATGGTAATTAAACCAGTCCATTCGCCGAATAAACTCTCGCTCCGAGAGTTCCTCCACCTGCATTGTTCGATACGGTTGGCATTGTCATCCACTAAAAAGGGAAAGGACCGAGTGTTTCCCTAAAAAGACAGACATGGGGAATGAGTATATTCTCACAGTAACGTTGACCGTTGAGTGTACCATGTTGAAAGATTTGCGATGGTGACAGGACACCAGGGACTGCACCAACTATGAATAGGGTCGCTTGCTCTTCTCGGATGCTAGCAGAGTTACTGGTTCTCGACGTTCCCTCATATGGCGAGAGGTGGCATCACGTAATTCATACAGGAACGCTGTCGAACATGAACGTTTTGGAGGTCCAGACAGTGTGGTGTGAGGAGTCATAATGACGCAGGGACCAAAAAGAGAAACCCCGTAACCTTTGGAAATTGCAATAAAATAAACACCCTTAGCTGCTTACATGCGTTGACGGGGACAGATGAAAATGTGTTCCCCGACCGGGACTCGAACCTGGGATCTCCTGCTTGCATGGCAGACGCTCTATCCAACTGAGCCTCTGTGTTCTCGGTGGCTCAGATGGATAGAGCGTCTTCCATGTAAGTAGGAGATCCCGGGTTCGAGTCCCGGTCGGGGCACCGATTTTCATCTGTCCCCGTTGACGTATGTCAACGCCTGTAAGCAGCTAAGGGTGTTCATTTCATTGTAATTTCATTCTAACGAGCATCATGGTCACCGATGGTATATGTTCTTCCGGACATGCCCGAAAGAACAGATACCATCATAGTATATACCTTTGAAAATGGTACAGTCCCTGCTCAACGTAATTGTAGCACTGTACTTCTTTCCTATGTGCGCATTTTTGGAGTGCATTGCGCTCTCACTTCATATTTAGGGTTCCGTACCACAATCGATAGCAATGTATTCCTTATAGGATCACTTTATAGTGCGTTGCCTGTGTGTCTGTTTGTCCATCAATTAAAACCACTTTCTCCCAGGAACGGGTAGAGGTATGAAGTTAAAATTTGTCAGATACCAAAGTCTGCGGTTCCTTGGAAGTGTAAGTAATTTGAGCTTCTGAGTCAATGTGATCAAAACATACGGCCGTATATGACATATTTTGATTCTCGTAAGCTCTTTCATCAAAATCTACGGTGAACTATCTACATTCTGTTGACCCTAGACGGTTAGCGGTAAAAGGCATGCTTGGAAACAAAGAGCTATTGGGAACTAAACTCGTACGGATCACGGATTTTTCAGTTTTCGTTTTAACCTAATCTTCAGCTCTCAGCAACATGTGGTGTCGCCAGAAACAACACGTGGTTCGGCCTACACGTCAGACTGCACGTCTCCATTCCACGGTTTCATAACTGGGGTCGGTTGAGGACACGCAACTCGCCCAATAGAACGACTTGCACCAAGTCAATGAGCAACGCCAAATTATTATTATTATTTCTATTTTTCTCAGACCTTAGGTCTGGTTAAAAATGGAAAGTGACGCGGACCTTCATCAAGCGTGACTTCCTTTTAACTGTATGGTATATGTTACATTATATTTAGGAACTTTCGGGTTATTGAACACATATCAATAATTACGGATTTCTGTAGTTGTATATATACGTTTGGATGTAGCTGTATTGCATTGATGTACTGGTGGATATTGTGTGGTATGACTCCTGTAGTTGATAGTATAATCGGTATAACGTCAACTTTATCCTGATGCCACATGCCCTTGACTTCCTCAGCCAGTTGGATGTATTTTTCAATTTTTTCTCCTGTTTTCTTCTGTATATTTGTTGTATTGGGTATGGATATTTCGATTAGTTGTGTTAACTTCTTCTTTTTATTGGTGAGTATGAAGTCAGGTTTGTTATGTGGTGTTTTTTTATCTGTTATAATGGTTCTGTTCCAGTATAATTTGTATTCATCATTCTCCAGTACATTTTGTGGTGCATACTTGTATGTGGGAACGTGTTGTTTTATTAGTTTATGTTTTATGGCAAGTTGTTGATGTATTATTTTTGCTACATTGTCATGCCTTCTGGGGTATTCTGTATTTGCTAGTATTGTACATGCACTTGTGATGTGATCTACTGTTTCTATTTGTTGTTTGCAAAGTCTGCATTTATCTGTTGTGGTACTGGGATCTTTAATAATATGCTTGCTGTAATATCTGGTGTTCATTGTTTGATCCTGTATTGCAATCATGAATCCTTCCATCTCACTGTATATATTGCTTTTTCTTAGCCATGTGTTGGATGCGTCTTGATCGATGTGTGGCTGTGTTAGATGATACGGGTGCTTGCCGTGTAGTGTTTTATTTTTCCAATTTACTTTCTTCGTATCTGTTGATGTTATGTGATCTAAAGGGTTGTAGAAGTGGTTATGAAATTGCAGTGGTGTAGCCGATGTATTTATATGAGTGATTGCTTTGTGTATTTTGCTAGTTTCTGCTCGCTCTAGAAAGAATTTTCTTAAATTGTCTACCTGTCCATAATGTAGGTTTTTTATGTCGATGAATCCCCTTCCTCCTTCCTTTCTGCTTAATGTGAATCTTTCTGTTGCTGAATGTATGTGATGTATTCTATATTTGTGGCATGGTGAGCGTGTAAGTGTATTGAGTGCTTCTAGGTCTGTGTTACTCCATTTCACTACTCCAAATGAGTAAGTCAATATTGGTATAGCATAAGTATTTATAGCTTTTGTCTTGTTTCTTGCTGTCAATTCCGTTTTCAGTATTTTTGTTAGTCTTTGTCTATATTTTTCTTTTAGTTCTTCTTTAATATTTGTGTTATCTATTCCTATTTTTTGTCCGTATCCTAGATATTTATAGGCATCTGTTTTTTCCATCGCTTCTATGGACTCACTGTCGTTATTCAATATGTAATCTTCTTGTTTAGTGTGTTTTCCCTTGGCTATGCTATTTTTCTTACATTTGTCTGTTCCAAAAGCCATATTTATATCATTGCTGCATACTTCTGTTATCTTTAGTAATTGGTTGAGTTGTTGATTGGTTGCTGCCAGTAGTATTAGATCATCCATGTATAGCAAATGTGTGATTTTGTGTGGGTATGTTCCAGTAATATTATATCCATAATTTGTATTATTTAGCATGTTGGATAGTGGGTTCAGAGCAAGACAGAACCAGAAAGGACTTAATGAGTCTCCTTGGTATATTCCATGCCTAATCTGTATTGGCTGTGATGTGATATTATATGAATTTGTTTGGATATTAAGTGTGGTTTTCCAGTTTTTCATTACTATGTTTAGGAACTGTATCAATTTAGGATCTACTTTGTATATTTCCAATATCTGTAGTAACCATGAGTGGGGTACACTATCAAAAGCTATTTGGTAATCAGTGTATGCGTAGTGTAGCGACCTTTGTTTAGTTTTAGCTTGATATGTCACCTCTGCATCTATTATCAGTTGCTCTTTACATCCTCGTGCTCCTTTGCAGCAGCCTTTTTGTTCTTCATTTATAGTTTTGTTCTGTGTTGTATGTGTCATTAATTTCTGTGTAATGACTGAAGTTAATATTTTGTAGATTGTTGGTAGGCATGTTATGGGACGATATTTAGCTGGGTTTGCTGTGTGTGCTTGATCTTTAGGTTTCAGATAAGTTATTCCATGTGTAAGGGTATCAGGGAATGTGTATGGGTCGCCAATGTAACTGTTAAATAATTTAGTTAGATGTGAATGTGTTGAGGTGAACTTCTTTAGCCAGAAATTTGCTATTTTATCATTTCCAGGGGCTTTCCAATTGTGCGTAGAATTAATTGCTCGGGTGACTTCATGTTGCAAAATTATCACTTCAGGCATTTGTGGTATCATCTTGTATGAGTCTGTTTCTGCTTGTATCCACCGTGCATGCCTGTTATGTTGTACCAGGTTTGACCATATGTTGCTCCAGAAGTGTTCCATGTCTGTTGTGTTTGGTGGATTGTCTATTTTAATGTGTGTGTTATCTATTGTTTGATAAAATCTCTTTTGGTTTGTGTTGAATGTTTGGTTTTGTTTCCTTTTATTTTCACTTTTCTTGTACCTTCTAAGTCGTTTAGCCAATGCTTGTAATTTCTGCTTCTTTTCATCTAATTGCTCTATTGCTTCTTGTTGTGAGATTTTACCTAACTTTTTTCGATTTTTGTCTGATATTTCATTTTTTATAAATTGTGTTAGCTGTCCGATGTCTTTTCTCAGTTTTTCTATTCTGATCTGTAGCTTGTGTTGCCATGCTGGTTTTGTGGGTTTCTTCTGTGTGTTGGTTGGTTCTGATCTCTGCCTAGTGTGTATATTTAGTGTAGTGAGTGCTCCTACATAAACCAGTAGTTGTAACTCTTCCATAGTTGTATTTTCATTTATTTTGTTGTGTATGATTGTGTTGATAGTTGTTATTGTTTTGACTTGTGGGTTATTTGGTCGTCTATGCAAGATTGGTCTAATGTCTGTATTTGTGTCTTTGTATTCTATATATGTCAGCTGAAATTTCTCTTTTATATCTAATATGTGTGTCACTTCGTGTTCTATTTGTGCTTGTTCTGATGGCTGTCTTAAGATTTCGTTTTCCTCTGATTGTGTAATTGACGCGTTTTGTTCTTTGTTGGTTTTCTCTGGGATGTTTGAGTCCATTACTGTATTTTCTTCTTCTTCTCATTGCACATAATATGGTTCCAGTATTTGTTGTATTTGTTGTTTGATGTTTTCTAATTCTGATTGGGGTATCCCGTTATTTTTTATTATTACACGGATCTGATCAGCTAGTCGTTGTTCTGTTAAAAATTTTAATTCCGGGTATCTGGTAATAAATGTTGTGTATACTTGTGATCTGTATCCAGTTGTGTTGGTTCCTAGGTTTGTTGCTTGGTAACAACAGAACATGAGGTGTCGATTAACTTCATCTGACCATCTCATCCTCTGTCTTTGTTTTCCTTCTAGGGTGGTTGCTGGAAGCATATCCTGCAAAACACCTCTATTTGGATTTAAATCATTTTCCAGTTGGCTAGCAGTGTCGTTACCATTGTGGGCGGGCATAGGGTTCAAGCGTCGTCCCCGACCATGACGGCGCTTGTCCGAGGCTTCTTTAGTTCTGTCCTGAACCAAGTATTATTATTATTATTATTATTATTATCTGTATACGTAATTAAGTATGTACGAGTCTCTAAGTGCCCGACACTTAACTGCACTTATCAAGGTTTTTTATTTTATATACAACAATGTGCGACCTCGTCGAAAAGGGCAGGTGGGGGAGAGAATATTCGGCGAATGTACTTAACTTCCCGGTGCCCCCGACTTAGATCTCATCGAGAACGTGCGAGGAGTGTTGCGGAGATATACCGCAGCACGTCCGTATACACCAACGGCGGTTCAGCAGAAATGGATCGTGCTACGACAAGAATTCCTTACCAGTCTAGGGGCCTGGAAGGGAACACGCCTCTCAGCATGCATTACTGTCCATGGTGATCACACAAGCTGTTAAGAACGATGTCCCGTCTTTTGCAAAGTTCAGGTGACCATCACAAATCGCGTGGATATCAGTGTAATTTTAGTCTTTGATTAAAAGTGGTGGTGGTGGTGGCTGTTGGGATGTTTAAGGGGGACTAAACAGCGAAGGTCATCAGTCCCCCACTAAAAGTGCAATTCATGTTGGTCTCACTGCATATTTCTTGTTGTTACCTTCTGGACTGTCCTGTCCTGTAGCTGTTACTTCTATGTACGGTCAAATTTTCACCTAGGGATGTTTCCTCTAATGACTCATCGTGTGAACGTTACTTTCGTCCTTTAGTTTTACACAGCACTGTACATATTCTGAAAAGTAAAGGCCCAATAGCACTTCCATGGTTTACGCCGTAATTTCTGTGCGCTAAAGATTCTTCAGTCTTATTACACAGTTGGTCTGATATTCCGTAGACTCGTAATTTTTTCAGCAGGTTGCCGTGCGGAACTGCATGGTACACCGTATGAATTTGGGAGGCGATGTATACTTCATTTTGGGCTCGTGGACGAACAGAGCAAGGTGTGTTGTTTCAGGTATCCATGCTGATGCCTATAGAGCAGATTGGCAGTCTCCAGAAATATCACAACAAACGATCTTGAAACACGTTCCAAAACACTACAGCAGACCGACGTCAGAGGTGTGGGCCTATAATTTGATGCGTCAGTTCGATGACCCTTCTTGAAAACGGGAATGACTTTCGTTTTCTCCCAGTCAATAGGAATGCTCCGCTCCTGCAGCGAGCTACGGTACACAGCCGCTAGGAGAGGAGCAACTTCTCTCGCGTACTCTATGTAGAAACGTTTTGGAATCCCGTCAGGTCCAGTGGCTTTCCCCCTGATGAGTGATTTCAGGTTGATTTGACGTTCGTGTGACGATTCAGAGGAGGGACTATAGTCCAGTCTTCCTCAGAGATACAGTTTTGACGAAAGGACTTCTGGTAATTTGGCTTTTCTTGTGGCGTCCCCCATTTCGATATCATTATTATCAGGGAGCATCTGGACTGGTGACTTTGATTCGTATGTTTTTGTCAAGTCGGTAGATAAAATTTTATTTTCGAGTTCGTTGAACGCTTCAAGCGTACCTCTCCTTAAGTTACTTATGGCTTCGTTTAGGTTTTGTTTGTCCGCGAGGCTTTGCCTACGTTTCAATTTGCAGTATGGTTCTCTTCCCTTTAACAGGAATTTCTGTCATAGCTGTCGAACAAAGTCGCGTCTTTTCCATTCCTCACAAGTTTGATCGACAAATATGTTTTTAAAGCGTATTGAACAATTCTCTTGAACTCTATACATTGATGCTCAACATTATCGGTACTGGATATGTAATTTTCACGTTGACCGATTTTAGAATCCTATGCAGTGGTGCTGCAGCGGCCTTATCATCACTGTTTTCCTGATCAACTAAGACAGAAAGTTCTCTGCTCTTTGTGACCAGGAAATCCAGTACGTTCTTTTCGGGAGTCGGTTATCTGATTAGCTTCTCAACAATATTTTCGAATACGCTATGTAGAAAATTTCACGTATTTCCCTGCCCTCATAACCGGCCTTAATCATTTGTCTCCGAGATAAGTTGATATTTATACCTAATACTATTTTGCAGGAAGCAATTGCAGTGAATAAATTAGTAGTAACCTCACTTCTATTAATTGTTATCTACAGATCGCTTGAAATGGTCATAATCATACCTAGCCACAATGTATTCGTACTAGGTGGACATCTGTGATTTATTTCACGCTAGTGAGATCTCATTTTGCCTGAATGATTGTTGGATCATATTCATTACGTATCTCATTATTGCATAGCACTATTCCTAAGAATCATATTCTGCATTTTTAAATAAGTATTGTAATATACTGTTCTAATTTATGGGTTAAATAATAGCGAGATTCCTTAGGAACGGATAACACAGCAGATTTAAAACGTTCTTAGAGTCAATAACAACATATGAACTCAACAAATCTTATCAAGACTAAGGAAAAACAACGCACCAGGGTGTGATTACATGAACTCTAATTACACTCATGTTCATAAATTAAGGATAATGCTGAAACATGGTGAAACAGCGCTCTGGTGGGTGGTTTGCGGGTTTAAATCACCTCGGGGTATGACCATGCTGTGCATTCGACCTGCGATCGTCGCACGGTGGCGCTGGTAGCAGTCCACATATGCAGAGGTGTTGTAAGTAGGCTGTTTAAGTTTTTATATTGGTAACGCCACGTAGCGCTCTGTGTGTGCTGTGTGCGGTCTGTGGCTAGTTTACATTGTTGTCTGCCATTGTAGTTTTGGGCAGTTGGCTGTTAACAGCTCGTAGCGTTGCGCAGTTGGAGTGAGCCGCCAGCAGTGCTGGATGTGGGGGAGAGAAATGGCGGAGTTTTGAAATTTGTAAGACTAGATGTCATGAACTGCTATGTATATTATGATTTTTCAACACTATTAAGGTAAATACATTGTTTGTTCTCTATTACAATCTTTCATTTGCTAACTATGCCTATCAGTAGTTAGTGCCTTCCGTAGTTTGAATCTTTTATTTAGCTGGCAGTAGTGGCGCTCGTTGTATTGCAGTAGTTCGAGTAAGGAAGATTTTTGTGAGGTAAGTGATTTGTAAAAGGTATAGGTTAATGTTAGTCAGGGCCATTCTTTTGTAGGGATTATTGAAAGTCAGATTGCGTTGCGCTAAAAAAAATATTGTGTGTCAGTTTAAGCACAGTCATGTATAATTGTTCAAAGGGGACGTTTCTGTGTGATGGTGCATTTCTGAGTACGGTGCAGCGAGTAAGTGTGCAGACGTTTTCAGACGTGCTAATGGTGACTGTGTTGAAAATATCTCAAAGAACACACACTGATGACGTTATGAGGAGTAGAATACTAGGGCAACTGGAGGCTGGTCAAACACAGCCTGTCGTAGCACGGGCCCTGCGTGTGCCACAAAGTGTGATCTCAAGATTGTGGCAACGATTCCAACAGACAGGAAACGTGTTCAGGCGCTACAGTACAGGACGTCCACAATATGCAACACGACAAGAAGACCAATATCTCACCAGCAGTGCCTGCAGACGGCCACGGAGTACTGCAGGTAGCCCTGCTCGGGACCTTACCACAGCCACTAGAACAGTTGTCTCCAGGCACACAGTCTACAGACGACTGAACAGACATGGTTTATTCGCTCGGAGACCTGCAAGGTGCATTCCACTGACCCCTGGTCACAGGAGAGCCCGTAAAGCCTGGTGTCAAGAACACAGTACATGGTCATTGGAACAGTGGTCCCAGGTTATGTTCACGGACGAGTCCACGTATAGTCTGAACAGTAATTCTCGTCGGGTTTTCATCTGGCGTGAACCACGTACCAGGTACCAACCCCTTAATGTACTTGAAAGGGACCTGTACGGAGGTAGTGTTTTGATGGTGTGGGGTGGGATTATGATTGGTGTACGTAAACCCCTGCATGTCTTTGACAGAGGAACTCTAACAGGTCAGGTGTATCGGGACGTATGTCATCCTTTTCAGGGGTGCAGTGTGTCCCACCTTCCTCCTGATGGACGATAACGCACAGCCCCAATGAGCTGCCATCGCTGAGGAGTACCTTGAAACGGAAGATATCAGGCGAATGGAGTGGCCTGCCTGTTCTCCAAACATAAACCCCCTCGATTACGTCTGGGAAGCTCTCGGTCGACGTATCGCTGCACGCCTTCAAACCCCTACGACTCTTTAGAAGCTCCGATAAGCACTTGTGCAAGAATGGGAGGCTTTGCCCCAGCAGCTGCTCGACCACCTTATCTAGAGTATGCCAACCCTTTGAGCGGCCTGTGTACGTGTGCATGGTGATCATATCCCATATTGATGTCGAGTTACAAGGGCAGGAAACAGTAGCGTTTTGTAGCACATGTGTTTCGGGACGGTTTTCTCAACTTATCACCAATACCGTGAAATTACAGATCTGTGTCGTGTGTGTTCACTATGTGCCTATGCTATTAGCGCCAGTTTTGTGTAGCGCCACGTTGTGTGGCACCACATTCTGCCATTATCCTTAATTTATGAGCATGGGTGTATTTTTAAGTGTAAGTATCAAAATGATTGATTGTATTAACATTGCTCTAGTGTTTTTATTGCCAACAGAAAAGCATTTAAAAAGACAACCCAAAAGGAATTTCTCCGAGTCGCAAGCGATACAATGGTTCGCAGAAAATGCATCAAAATTATAGTGGATTGACGGAATTTGAAATAATACAGGAATTTAGGCAATGATGCCCTCTGCTACCTACTCGCCTTTTTTACTTATGATTAACAAATTCCACATATTTCTTGTCAACACATTAAAAAAAAACATAATACTACTATAGACTTAGCTCTATTTGGAGACGGCCGAATTATTTTATTTGGAACCCAAGAAGGTCTATAATGTTGGTCGCTTGTGACAATATTGTATCCCTCATCATAACTTCCTTAGAGACGTGTGTTAACGCACTTCGACACATTATAGCGCTGGTAAGTCATGTCGTGGCGACATGAACTCGCCGGTTAGGAAACTACGCAGCTACGGGTAGGGACAAACGTCTTCGTAGCGTCTAAGGAGTCGAGCACGCGTGAAACCGTTGATGGCGATCCGTGACCTTCACTCCGACAACTTTTCTCACAATATTAAAAAATAACATAGCTCCGACCCTAGGTTCACGTGAAATCCTCACCACCACGTAAGCAGATTTACACATGGAACATTATAATCAGTTTTCGCAACGAGAACATGCCCACTAATGTGGTAATCAAGAAAATTTAGTGGGCGCGTTGCCAAAGACGGCAAGGAAGCCACGATAATTGTAACGCAAAAGTTGGACGGGAGAAAAAACACTTCGGTTCAACTCAGCATGGCTCTAAGCAGCGGGAAAACTACCACTTCACAGATAGCAGAAAATGGCAATATCACGATGCAACGAAGGTCACAGAGATTAACTATTTATCATCGACCAGGGAGATGTCTAGTGACAGTTTGGCAACGTGAAATGGATAAAGAGGAATTTGCGATACTAATATAGAGGCATCTTTGACCTGTGACTTAATAGTAATGCTTTCCTTGACATCATGCCTTGGAGTACATTTCGAATTTAATTGTTCTACACTAATTTTCGATTTTATATTTTTGCTGGTTTCGAGATAAATTATTTTTCACTCTGCGAGGCGTCTCTGGAACAATACTGCTGTGTGGTAGAAATCTGTATCGTTGTAAAGCTTTCGTAGAGATACTCGATTCGTCCTCTCTCTCTCTCTCCCTCGTGTTATTAATTTACAGCTGAGTATTGTATTTGTAACTGGTTTTATCTTTCACTACTTAATTCACTGAGCCGCCAAAAGACACGCGATAGTGATATGGACATATACAGATCGCTGTGGAATCAATAGTATCGCGTACGAAAGATACAAAGGGGCAGTGAGTTGGCAGAGCTGTCATTTGTAGTAAGGTGATTCATGTGAAAAAGTTTCCGACGTGATTATGGACGCACGATCAGAATTAACACACCTTGAACGAGGAATGTTAGCTGGTACTAGATGCATGCGACATTCCTCTTCGGAAATCAGGGAATTCGGTTTTCCGAGATCCACAGTGTCAAGAGTGTGCCGTGTATACCAAATTTCAAACATTACGTCTCAGCAAGGACAACGGAGTGGCCGACATCCCTTCACTTAACGACCGAGAGCTGCAGCGTTTGTGAATGATTGTCAGTGCTAATAGTAAAGTGACAGTGCGCGAAGTAACACCAGAAATCAATGTGGGACGTACGACGAACGTATCCATTAGGACCCAGCCGCGAAATTTGGCGTTAATGGTCTGCGGTAGCAGACGACAGACGCGACTGCCTTCGCTAACAGCGCTACGATGGCTGAAGTGCCTGTTCTGGGCTCGTGGTCACAACTGTTGGATCCCAGACGACTGGAAAACTGTGGCGAGCTCACATGAGTCCCGATTTCAGTTGGCAAGAGGTGATCGTAGGGATTGAGTATGACGGGGAGCCCACGAGGGCATGGACCCAAGTTATCAACAAGGCACTGTGTAAGCTTATTGTAGATCCATTAAGGTGTGGGTTGTGTTTACATGGAATGTACAGGACTCTCTGGTCCAGTTGAACCGATCACTGACTGGAAATGGCCACCGCTCGGCTTTCTGGAGACTATTTACAGCCATTCATATACTTTATTTCTATGGATGGCTGGGCGCCGTGTCACCGGCTCATAACGGATTACGATTAGTTTGAAGAACTTTCTGAATAATTTGAGTGGACGATTTGGCCACCCACACCATCCGACATGAATCCTGTAGGAGATTTATAGGGCATAGTCACGAGGTTAGTTCATGCAAAAATTTCTGCGTCGCAACACTTCCGCAATTATGGACGGCTGCAGAGGTAACATGACTCAATATTACTGTACGGGACATCCAACGGCTTCTTGAGTCCACACCACGCCGAACTACTGCACTATGCCGTGCAAAAGAATGTCCGACACGATATTACAAGGTATCTCTCGAATTTTGTCACCTCAGTGTACAATTCACGTAATGAAAACTTCCTCGTTCATTAATAGTTAAGTTCATTGCCATAAATGTGATGTTGTGTTGAATACCTAGTCTGACGCATAGCCGCCTTGCTCCTTATACCGCTGGTCGATAAAATGACAATCCCCACAATCCCTATTAAACGTCTGACTGACTTTGAGAATACTCAAATTCACTTCATACACACCGTCACATATTCAATAAACAAGTCTCAAAAATTAAAGCAACGGAGACTTCAGCTGCGTGAGAAGTTACTAAGAAGCGCTAGAATGTGAAAATCTGACTCACAAGTATACTGTCATTGAGATACGAGTTACCAACCAGGTATCTGCAACTTGTATCAGCATCCGGAAACAAACCTTAATATACCGGCACCAGTTTCCTATACACATAATGAAACAGAAGTGTCTACGTTGTTCGGATAGTTATTAAACATCTCGTGCTACTAGATGAGTAAAGAGTGACACCAAGTTGATGGATCATACCTCTTAGCACTGATGCTTCCGGTGTCCCCAAAGCTGGAGCTAAGGCTTCTTGCGAAGCTCACAGGCCCGAAATGAGCTCTTAGCAGCGGCTGTTGTGCTGTAAAGAAAACTCTATCACTTCAAAAACGAAAATCGATAGTTTCTTCTGGGTTTCAATAAGCGCGCGATTTCGTAACGACACTATTATAGCTTCGGCAGAAATCGCAGTGATGCTAGGCAACGACACAGGTCCCTCCCAACGACCATCCATTGTTAGGAACGTTCCCAGGGATAGTTACTAAGCAAAACCGCCGCCAATTACACAGAGCACTCCGCAGTCTTTCAGCTTTAGCGTTATGCAGGCATTTTGTATTTGTTATGGTTTATAAAGATAAAACATATAAGTACTCAGATATGATTACGCATGCATATGGTGACGTTGGTTCTAACGTTACGTCCTATTGACAGATCTGGCATCATAAAGGGAGCGAGTTTTTGCATTAAAATTAGTTACAAGTGAGTAAAAAAATTACGTAACTAACGTGCTACTGGAAATATCTAAATGAAAACAACATTTATGTTCACACAGAAGGTAGAGGTAAAAGTTAGTAGAAGTTCTTGCGTCTGTAAAATGTCGATGCGCGAAGCGTCGACTACCAGCCTCATGCGTTAGCAAAAGATATTGCCGAGAACTCGAGCAAATTCTGGTCATACGTAAAATCGCTAAGCCGTTTAAGGCTTGTATCCTGTCAGTCGTTGATCTGTCTGGTGTGGCAGTAGAAGATAGTAAAGGGGAGATTAGTGCAAACATCCTGTAGATAGCCCAGCGCATAGACTCTCGTATGGAGGTAAAAGTAATAAGCACTTCTGTCGTAGAGATGTAAGCAAATAAGACTCAAGATCCGAACGAATGCCAATTCAGTTGAACAAAGAGTACTTAACAGCACAGACGCCATACTATCACGAATCACATTTATCACGAATTTTTCACACGGTGACAGTCCAAAGCGATGGAAAAATCTCGGTTAGCATCTAAATATACGGAGGGTAAAAGACCGAACCCGTCGTATTAGAGACCAATATCCTTAATATCGACCGAGCGAGGTGGCGCACACGGGACTTGCATTCGTGAGGACGACGGTTCAAACCCGTGTCCGGCCATCCTGATTTAGGTTTTCTGTGATTTCCCTAAATTGCTTCAGGCAGGTCCCGGGATGTTACCATTGAAAGGGCACGGCCGATATCCTTCTCTATCCTTCCCTAATCCGATGAGACCGATAACCTCGCTGTCTGGTCTCTGCCAGGAAATCAACCCCCCTTAATATCGATTATCTGCAGAATTTGAGAACATATTTTTTATTCGAATAAAACATATTTCCTTGAAATGAAAAAGCTCCTGTCCAAGAATCAGTATGACTTTAGAAAGGATCGTTCGTGCGGAACTTAGCTTACCCTTTTCTGACATGATATCCTGCGAACCGTGGATCAACAGCAACGGGCAGATTCCATATTCGTAGACTTCCGATAAGTGTTTTGCACAGTGCCCCACTGCGGTCTGTTAAAGAAGATACGAGCATACGGGTTAGGTACCCAGGTACGTGAGAAGCTCGAAGACTTCGTAAGACGCAGAAACTATACGTTCTCCTCTAGACAAATGTTCAGCAGAGCCAAGGACATCGTCGCGAGTGCCCCAGGAAAGTGAGATTGAACCGCCTTTACTTATGCACACATAATGCTCTCACGGAAAGGGTTACCAGCAACCTGCGGCTGTTTTCTGATGATGCTGTGGCATACTGAATGATGCCGTCGCTGAGAGACATTTGGAGGATACAGGCTAACATTGTCAAAATGTTTTGTTTGTGTGATGGAAAAATGTGGGCAACGGCCTTGCTTCAGTGGACGCACCAGTTCCCGTGAGATCACCGAAGTTAAGCGCTGTTGGACGTGGCCGGCACTTGGATGGGTGACCATCCAGCCGCCTGCGCTGTTCCCGTTTTTAGGGGTGCACTCAGCCTTGTGATGCCAATTCAGGAGCTACTCGACCGAATAGTGGCGGCCTCGGTCAAGAATACCATCATAACGACCGGGAGAGCGGTGTGCTGACCCCACGCCCCTCCAATCCGCATCCTCCTCTGAGGATGACACGGCGGTCGGATGGTCCCGGTAGGCCACTCATGGCCTGAAGACGGAGTGATGGAAAATGTAGAAAATGTAGGTTAAAGTGTGTGAACAAGAAAAATAATTCCGCACTGATCGAATACAGCATTAGTAGTGTGCTGAATTACGTTCATTCATCATCCAGGTGTAACGTTGTAAGGCAGCATGAAATGGACCGTGCATGTAAGGACTGTAGTAGGGACAGCAAAAGTTTGACTGAAGACAAGTTTGGTGATGGAGCAGGCCAGGGCAACATGTCGACACGCCGTAGAGCATGTCGGGTTACAATAGCGGCATATGGGCGAGCGTTATCCTGTTGGAAAACTTTTGTGGCGTAACAAGACAGCTACGCCACACTGAAGTAGCCGAAAGGCACGTGTAATCTCACGTTGGCTAAAGAGAGGTCTGAAACAGGATACGTAATGAATGGTAGCAAGAAAAGTACGTAGCTGCTATAATACTTAACTTTTAATCCTTCATTTGAATACAGCATTCCTTGATGATACAAGTGAGACTCTATCTTAAAATGGTTAATGGCGCCTTGCTAGGTCGTAGCCATTGACTTAGCTGAAGGCTATTCTAACTGTATCCCGGCAATTGAGAGAAAGGCTTCGTCAGTGTAGTTGCTAGCAAAGTCGTCGTACAACTGGGACGAGTGCTAGTCCGTATCTCGAGACCTGCCTTGTGGTGGCGCTCGGTCTGCGATCACACAGTGGCGACACGCGGGTCCGACATGTACTAAATGGACCGCGGCCGATTTAAGCTACCACCTAGCAAGTGTGGTGTCTGGCGGTGACACCACAAAAACACTGCCAGGAATTTTGTTCATAAATGGCATCTCAACAGTGCGAATCATCAGATTGACGTACAAATTTATACTCAGGGTGTGTGGTACTACCTCACGAGTGCTCCTGCTGCCATGGGAAGCCACACAAGAGGCAATAACTCTAGGCGCAGATTCAGGATGTCTACCACGCTGCAGATTGGTTGCAGGCCGTCAACTGGCTTTCTTCTAACCGACACACAGCCGTCATTGGCACCGATCAAAAGCCAACTTTCATTAGAATACCCAACAGAACTCTTCCCTGCTCTCCCATGAGCTTTTACTTGACAGCAGTGAAGTCTCAAATTGGGGTGGTCTGCGGTCAGTGGAATGCACGCTACAGGGCGTCTCGGTCGGAACTGTCCTTGAAATGACCGATTTGTAACAGTTCATTGTGTCACTGTGGTGCCAGCTGCCTCCCAAATTACTGCTGCAGTTGCAGTATGGTGCGTCGGAGCCATACGCCAAACATGATGGTATTCGTTCTCGGTAGTGCTACTTGGCCATCCGGTACACCGTTCTCGTTGCGACCGTACATTCTTGTGACTATGCATCCGCAAATATATACAATGGCTGCATTCCTGCCAAGTCTTCCTGCAAAACCGCAAAGGAACATCCAGCTTCTCATAGTTCTGCTACACGATATCTTTGAAACTCTGTGGGCTGTTGATAAAGTTGTCTTTGTCTGCTTAAGGGCATTTTTGACTAACATCAACTCACTACGTCCAATCTCAAAGGTAAGTAAAGCTCACGACCTTTGAAGTGTATGTTTAGAGCAAACCTGATTTTCATTGTCATAGTGGCACTACTAGCGACACTCGTATGCGAGTGGCTCGAGATTGGAGCAAACATAATCTTTCAGATATTGAAACATGCCTACAAACTTTCGTTTCTGTTGCACAGCTCCTTCTTGATGCTGTGATTCTTTTCTCCCAGTGTGTGTAGATGTAGATGTACAAGTAGTTTACTGAATCAGAGGGGAGCGACGATGGAAGTGAGCTTCTTCACAGCTACGTTTTATTTTGTTTCACGAAAGCTGTTCCAGAAATAAAAGCTGTTACTGAATACTGGTACACCTTAGAGTAATGACTACAGAGGAAGATGACAGTTAGATACATTCGACAACGAACGCTGGACAGAAACAAAGCTCACATCGCGTTGACAATGAGCAACTGTTATATGACCCCTCATTTTCTGAGGTCACCTGTCAATGATATACGATTTATCCATTTAATACAAGGAAAACATAAGTCATGTATAGAAACTCCTGTGTTTAACGTGGAAAGGACAGGTGATTGTAAACTTGTTTAAGGGCTGTGACTGGCATTCGCCTGAAGTGCAAACCACGGAAATCTTCAACAGCATGACCGTCCATACTGTCGCCACTATCTTGACAATGCACTGCCTTATTCGGTTATACCTAAAATGCAATGGTCTTATATTTGTACAAACTTGGAACAAGTTAGCTTAATGATGTAAAAAATAGTAACATACCATTTGGTCTTTTCATACTTTCAGCTGCCCGCAATCACGCGCAGTTCAGAAGAGTTCATCACCATGACCCCGCTGATGTTGGTGGACCACTGCTACATCTTCAAGTCTTCCGTTCTTCTCTGTGAACTCCTGTGTCAGCCTTCTGCCAGGACGAGTGAGATATCGAGCTGAGGAAGACGGTGAGACGTTACTATTACGCTCTTTGGGTGTATGGCATTTTTGCAAAAAAACTGTTACTTTACTGACGAATGTTACAAAGTAATACGGCTATTTTACTCTAATTTTCTTAATTAATCTTTAATTTTATAGCATGCTTTATTTAAGACGTAGAAATTGTTGTTTTCTGAATTAATGTAATCGTGCTACCTCTTTCAACTTTTTTTCTGAGGTGCACGAAAGATTGGCAGATGAACTCACTTGTCTCCGCAAGGATACTAATGACTTTGTAAACACTTCCTTTCAGTGAAGCGCATTAGTAGTTTCAGTTAATATCGCAATGGCCCGTGTCTACTGTTTGAAGACTGTGTCCACATCTTCTGCGTATAATCCTCAGAAGAACTGAGTGTAAATAGGATTGGTATGCAACCACAAGCCACTGTCTGCTACACAGTCACGAATGGATCCAGTCCACTTTGCTATATTCTTTTTTGTTTATTCCATGTTAATTGTAAATTGTTAAATATTTTGTGTCTGTTACAAAGTCTCTAGGTTTTCCATTTACATTTAGTGTGTCAGAGCTGTATTGTCATTCTAAACTGAATTTCAGGAGAGAGAGAGGAGTGCAACAGGACAGTGCACACTCTCCATCAAGTTTTGTTGCATTTTTGGATGTGAATATAAAGGAAACCAATTAGATATGATGATGATAAAGCCATTTGTGAAGAAGCAGAAACAGAATTACAGGGAAGATTAGATGAATGGCGCTCCAAGTTTAAAATGTACCAGCTGTCAATAAGCAAAAGCTAAACTGTAGAAATGATTATTAAGAGGATACCTGCCCTGTGCAGAGATATGCTAGACGGAGTGAAATGGAATGTGCGGAACCTTCCTAATTTGTGGGAAGTACAATATCAAGGAATGGAACTGCCAACTGGAAGTACAGTACACAGTAATAAGGCACAGCCAGGAGTTCGTTTGAGAGCCAAACGGGCCTGGTTTAAAACGTATCTCCAGTCGAATATGACATACAGCTTGGAGTGCTGTGTACGAGCATGAAAGATGGCGTTTCTGTGATCAGGCGTGTGGAAGACTAGACGAAATTAAATTATGAATGAAGACATGAGAGAGGTCAGTGACTGATAACTACACGGCTCAAGTGATTTGGACATATGAAGAGGGTGAAGGATAACCGCCTGCAAGACCAATATTAGGACAGAAATGTGCAGGAAAAATACCGGTAGGACGATCCAGAAAAAGACTGCTGGATCAGATTAATACGGCTCTGAATACTAGAACAACAATCCGGGAATGAACATCAAGACAAGAAGTATATTAAAATACAGCAAAATAGAGGAACGTTGGCCACAAAAGCCCTACCAGTCTCGCTACAAGGCTACGATGTTGACTTAATTGAGTTTAATGCTTTTTGATCTCTTTACGTTCACTGTCAGTGTATTACATGCTGCCCAACTGCAAACATCCTTGATGCATTAACCAGAGTGTTCGATACCATCAGTCGATCTGACCAATGTCGTCATAACAAGCCCGCAAACGCAGCACAAACCAAATTTCAAAACGACGAGCAGTGAGACTGCTCGTTCAGATGACAGGGAAATACACTGCCTGATAAAAGAGTAGTACACCTGGACGTATGAGTTCGACTTTGATCCGATAACGGTGTGTGCCACATGGGGATAGTACGTGTAGTAATAACGGTTTCGACATCGTCCACCAAGAGATAGCGTAGTGGCGTAGCTATCAGTGCGCCACCTGTGTCTGCCCTTTAGTAGGGAGTGCTCACATCTAGAAGGATCGGTGTGGTGCAAACGTGCAAAGCAAGCAGGCAATCATACCACGGAGACCCGCTTCTCCTTCCGGTAGTCAAGTGAGCGAGTCCAAAAGGAGTCGAATTGTGGCCTTACGGTCGGGGGTGCGATAAGCTAAAACTCTCATTCACCTTTGGTGTTTCTGGAGAGGATCCTAACCAACTCTCGGTTCCTGCAGAATGTTGTTAGACCCGTTCTTTTGCCATTCTTGCAACAGGTTGGCGATGTGTTGTACCAATTGGGCGATGCTTGCCCGCACACTATCCGTGAAACTCAGTAGGCTCTGCAAGGCGTGCAGCAACTTCCGTGGCCAGCAAGATCTCCAGGCTGATCTCCAGACGAGCACGTGTGGGATGTGAAAAGTGATTCGTGTGACTCGTCAACCAACAACTGTTACTGAACTAAGTGAACAGGTCGAGCAGGCATGGCGTACCTTATCCCAGCATAGTAATTGCCATCTGCATGATCGACTGGATGCCAGAATCAGCGCATGCATTGCAACCCTTGGAGGCTACACCACGAACTAATACGGGTATTTCAGCGTTGGTCAATACCTGGTACTTCAAAACCGCTTGTACTACTGATCTGTAAATATAATCGTTTCGTGTACTCCATACGCAGTGTCGCAACAATAAATCATGAATGAACTAGAAAACTCTTAAAGAGTGTACAAATTTTTTTCCGGTATTGTATAAACTTCAAATATGGAATCATAAAAATTCGTAATAATAAATACAGAAGCTAATTGCACTAGACAACGGAAAATTAGGATTCTGAGTGGGAAGAAAATATAACGAGCACAAAATTACGAAAATAATAAAATACACAAAACGAAACAGCTAGAGAAACACGACGCAATGGTCAATTTTCAGGACGATAATAAATTGTAGCAAACCGATTGTAACATTACATTTTCAGTACTTTCCCAGTAAAGCAACTTCTTCAAAAATATGATAGTCTACTTCTGAAACACCACCTCCCGCCACAACAAATGAATTTTAAATGTAACGATAGGATCCATTCAGCAAAATCTACAACGCGAGGAACTAATAAAGCAAAGGACGAAAATAAAGGTATAAAAGGAGGAGATGATATAAACGATTGATAGGGTAATATCACTGTAGCACAAATACAGAGCCTCTAACTCTCAAAGCGAGTTGTACGCCTAGAAAGAGTTTTGTATTCGAAAAGAAAATATATTAATCAAGAATACCAAGGTCACGTAAAATTTAATTACTGATTTCACTCGTTACTAGGTCAACCAAAGATAACGTTTAATGTATGGCCGATTAGTAGCCACGGACGTACGTTACTAGACTGACAATACTGTGTCCAGTGTCAATGGTGTCACTTTGCGCTCGCCGCCATATTATGATTCTAAGGAACGTGTAAACAACTGTATCGTTCTGACAAGACAGTCGTAAGAAATAGTTATGAACTGATATAACTACGTTTCCTTTAGAATTTAGACATAATGGTCAATACAAGCGTCGCGTTGGGCTGCATTTTTTCGTACAACAGGTGGAAGAGACAAGGAAAGAAAAATGTCTCAATGGCTGGATACGTGTATTTTCTTTTGTACTGTATATAAGACTAAGTAATTACATCACAGTTTCTCTTACCCGAAGTGCCACCAGTGTTTGAAGTGTTTATATACATTTTACGGCTTTCAGCAAAACTAGTTTTAACATACATAGTTTAATGATGTGGTTTTAAGCAAAGCCATTGTTACTGCGTCAGTGGTCGGCACAATCGCTCATTAACATCGCTGGACCAGAGATGTAGATTGGTTCATGTGACTGGAGGCAGTCCGTGTATGTGGAGTGAAGAGAAAAGTTAGTTACTTCTGTAGAGTCGCATGGTACGATTGACGCTCTCGACTTCGGTGGCTGGATAATCGTTTACATGAGTCGCCTATGTTTCGGAAGTTACTGTATTGTGTGGTACGGAGTGGGACGTCTTCCGGCTGGAAGCAGTATGACACGCACATGGAACGTCGTGAGTCATAAGCGTATTTGTCCTTGAGCCGAGCGTTAGGAGCCTACGTCGAACATGGTTCATGTGTCCTCCATCGTGTACCGTACCGACGCATCTTATAGTGATGTGGACTCAACTTAACTCAGTCTTTTCATAATGAAGTGGACTCAACGTGACTCAGTATGTTCATAGTACATTCTGTACATTAAGCATTGATGGCAGTTTGTATATGCAGGGCAGTGCAAGTTATGGAAGCTTCCGATATGGATGCCGCCTTGTCAGACTAGTTAAACTACCAACTATAAGTGATTTTTTTCGGGAATGTCTACCTGGATTTGCTCTCGTCGTAACGAACGACTATTGGTTTTTGATGTCTAGTTTGAGAGTAGTGGCTGTGAATTTGTGTTGCGTATTTGTGTAAGCCAATCAATTGAGTAATTCCTGTGGTACTTATGTTCCAGAGAAATTTGCTGCAATTTATTAAGAAAACAATCTTGTTTATGTGTACAAGGGGCACAAGGGTTGGTGTGGATAACCGAAAGTCAATGATGCCGACGTGCATAGCTTACTAACCAAATTTACAGGAATTTCTGTAAGAGGTATTGCTTCTACTGAATTTTATCGGTTGTTTATGTATTCTAATGTAGCTATTCTCCTCTTGATTTTTCTGGTGGCTTCAAGTATTAATTACGAGGTGACATTAAAGACACTGGTCAGCATCCAAAATATCTTAATCGTATTACTTTCACATGGTTGACTTATATTGATCTTTTCTACGAAAGTAAAATTCCTGCAAGATGATCATTATGACTACCTGATGCAAAAAATTCCAGTAGACTTCCTTGCCTTTTTAACTAATTATGACGAATTTGTAGTAATGTATTGCTATTCCACAAAGGTTACTGCATTTCAAAGAATGAATGTTTTACTGTTTTCTTTTTTTAAAACGAATTGTTGTAACCTGGTTCTCTGTATGTTCTTTTCCCTAATCAGCCACTGACAATAAGGTCTCGTCTCAGTACCGCCACAAAATTGATAGCAGAGAGCGTAGTTGAAAAGCAACGTAAGAAGGGTTGATGACCGGATTTCTAACGTAGGCCGGGCGGTGTAGTGGGTCTAGTCGAGCAGTGTCAGCTACAGGAGCGTGCAATGTCACATAAACCACTTACCAAGCTACCGAACGCACTGCAAGGATTTTTGACCGTGTGCGGGGATTTATCGTTGGAGTCGATTGAGGAAGTTATTAGGTTTTTGTATTACGTTGTAGAATTCCAACAGAAAGCTAGACCATAGGGTGTTCTTACTGTAACGAAGTGGGACACACAAATAGGGATTATGAGACAAGGAAAGGTGTGACAGTTGCTGCAAGAAAGAGGGGATGAGCACAAAGTCATCAGCGGAGAAGACACTTGAGTTACGAAACATACAATTTGTGTGTTGCATTATTAACTATGAACCTTCATGCGCTTTGATATATTCAGGGAGTGCCATTTCGGCGATACATGGTTATGTTCAAATAAGAGACTCTGAAAATGAGGGCAATGGATAGAAAGTAACGGATAATAACTGGTGTTAATAAGTCTAACATTCAAGATAACTGGTGTTGGTGAAGGTTAGGGTAAAAGATTTTCCTTGGAAGGTGAGAATGCGGGATGTTGACAAGTTGGGAGCCACTTGCATTTTAGGGACAGACGTTAGTGGTAGGATTGGTTTGGCAACCAATTGAGAGGCCAGAAAGATATCTTTCAAGTTCTGACCACAAGGAAGTTTTCCCTTTTGCAATCATAAGGACCGGTGTGTCACTGTGATAGAAAATAGTGGAGGCGTTGTAGGAGGGAAAGGGAAATAACAAGAGAGTTTAGGTGTACAGCAGGGGAACATGGGTCCCGAGATGCAGAAGGAAATGAAAAGCTTCTATTCGGAATTCTCGGGCGTGCTGACACAGACATTAGGGGTTGCTTCATTGGTGCAATATAATATTGAATTATCTGTTTGGAAGATCACCATATTTCTTGGCCTTTCCTTGGATAAGGCCTTAAAATCATGAATTGAACAAATACTGGTACAGAGACTAATTCAGCCATTCATGCCTCCGTACACGGCTCCCATTTTCTTACCACCCAACTAAAATGGAAAATACCGACCAGTGATTGATTATCGGCAATTAAAGAATCTCATGACCACATGCTATTGGTACAAAAAAGACGAAGAACAACAGATCATACGATAGCTGGATGTTTCTGGTAGATAACACGAAGACAAGACGTTGACTTGGGTCTGTATGTACAAATGCCGATTTAAGTGATCAACAAATATCACTTCAAAGATTACCTGAGGCACCCAAATTAACTGCAATGTTAGGAATGGATATCTTGCATCTATTTAGCCAAGCACCAGCAGGTGACTATTATATGTTAACTATTATAGAACATTTTTGGCATTACATCATATGGTTACCATTCCAAATGAATAAGCGTGTACCATAGGGCAAGCAATGATGTGTAACTGGTTACTGGAGTTTGTCGTCTTCAACACACTTTCTATTCAGGTCATTAACTCAGTGTCAGAACTATCGAAACAACTATGTCATCTTTTACGAGACGGCTGGAGTAGCCGAGCGGTTCTAGGCACTGCAGTCTGGAACCGCGCGACCGCTACAGTCGCAGATTCGAATCCTGCCTCGGGAATGGATGTGTGTGATGTCTTAGGTTAGTTAGGTTTAAGTAGTTCTAAGTTCTAGGGGACTGATGACCTCAGAAGTTCAATCCCATAGTGCTCTGAGCCATTTGAATCATCTTTTACGAATCTGGGAAATAGGAACTAGTCCCCACAAGCTAATGGAAGGACTGCAACATCGGTAAAATGTTAAGCTGTTACGTAAATAGTCATCCAAATGTCTGGGTCGTTTACCTATCATACGTCGTGGTTGCAGACAATGGAAAGACACATTCTAGCATTAGGCGTTTGCTATATGGGATGGTTTGCGAAGGAAGATGTCATCACTTTTTGAAATTATTCCACCTGAAATGGGAAAACAGCGAACTGATTCAATATTTGCTCAAGCTTTAGGAGAAGTATGGAAGTGAGTGAAAATGACGAATACTAAGGCACTTGAATGGCAAGAAACGATGGGACAGTCTACTGTTAAGTTGCTGGAGTACAGAGTTGGTGCCGGACGATGTGGCCGAGCGGTTCTAGGCGCTTCCTTCTGGAACCGCGCCACCGCTACGGTCGCAGGTTCGAATTCTGCCTCGGGCATGGTTTTTTGTGATGTCCTTAGGTTAGTTAGGTTTAAGTAGTTCTAAGTTATAGGGGACTGATGACCTCAGATGTTAAGTCCCATAGTGCTCACAGCCATTTGAACCATCACCGTCGTCGGCAGCCAATGTTTTGCTGCCACAGTATTCCGCTGTATCAGCACAAGTCACCGGCTGCTGCTAGCTACTACTGGCGACATTTGGACCTGTGTGCAAGCACCGAATTGGTGGTCAGTGGATAAACATCAGCTATCCCATACACAACGAATGGTAGATTGGTGAAACGAAGAAACTTATTGCACGATATCAAACGTAGTATTAAAGCTCTGCATATCTTCAATGGGCGATTGGTGGAGGCACTGTGGAACGAGCAAGTCGAAGGAAGGAGATCATACATGCACAACTAGGATGATCTAGACCAACAAAAAAGCATGTTTGATACGGTTACTTACAAGTAAAGCAAATGCAGTAACATGTAAAAGGGAAATCCTGGAGCCTCAGCCTTATTTCTAAGAAATATCTTCATTTCACACCTGAAATAGTGATTATAAATGGTTACAAATGGACGACCCAAGGTATGACGAGACTGCAACGCAACATATTGTGTCATTTATTAATGGCACTACCTGCTATACATTAATATTTACTTTTCACCTTTCTGCTACTATTATTGGGGTCTTTGTAATAAATATCAGACAGCCCTCATTCTACCGGCCAGAATAAAAAACACAGAGCCTAATTTACCTAAACAACAAACTTGAAACCTGACCTTCTTCATTTGCTGAATGAACTTATAGATACGTTGAATTGATGCATTACCATTGAACAGATGTTCCACTAAGTGTGGCAATGACATCATAAGCAGTACAGTACAATCATAAGAACGAGTGACCCTGCTTAAGGTACCATTGTGGTTCGGACTTTGGGTAACGTGTATCTACCTCAAGCGCCAGCTACCAACGAAACCGATTACTCATAGCAAATAGCGTTTTCAATTATTAAGCAGCCAACTAACGATGTGGTTTACGCTGAATAGTGGCAAGGAAAAGCAGAGGATATTGTACTTTTTAATGTCAGTTGTTGAAACACGTGTTAAAATTCTTTTGTCCAGAAATTCAATGAACTCTCAATCCAGAGACCGGAATTTTTCGAAGGAGGATGAATGTTGCACCACAGCTTCACTGGGGGAGATGAGCTTTTTCTCCGTCTGTCAGGAGACCGACGTCGTAGATAGAGAAGCACTCATTGATGACCAGGTGCCGTGGAACAACAGCGCTTATTTTGTAGCCGCGAATACTCATTCAGGACTCTGGTGAATCGGAAGATGCCAGCCACACCCTCCGAAAGCCAAAGTTATGGAATCGTAGAGCTCAAGTAGGATTTCTGAAGAAACTAAGTAGACAAGAAAACCTGTGCAATTGGAATCATCGTAGCCCAACTGACACCAAGCCATGAGATCTGAGGTGGGAGTGTTGCCATAACAGAAACACAAGCCGACTCACACATATACCGTCCAGATCAGACCCTCTTTCTCAGGCTGTGCTCAGTCGTATCCAGGGTTGTACAGTTTACCAAGCGACGGCGTCTACTACGAGAAGAAGACCGCTTACTTTTCAAGATGAAGCAGCTATCTGGCGTTGACAGACTTCGCTGTCCATAACTGCAATCCTCTGCCTGAGGAGAAACCTCAATGCAGTGAACTTTGAGCTAGCGAGTAAACCACCTGTCTAGCGTCTTGTACGGCCAAACAAGTAGGACTGACCTCTGTCGTCCATCGCTAACAACGCGCTACCCTATGTCATCTATTTGTTGCTGCAGTGACACAAGAATACTGTTCCGCCTGACACGCCGGCGAATTACCGCTGACGCCTTCACCCTCCACCGACCTCCTCTCCAGCTATGATGACATCTCTCTAATTGTCATGAATAAAAGTCGATCTTAAGCAGCGATATTCTACTGATGGTTCGCCATATACCTCCAGCTCACCGTCTCTACTGCGTAAGGGATGACAGTTATCGCTGTTTGGTTATATCGGCTTCTTTTACGCCGGTTTAAAATGATTGTTAAAGCCGCTGCTCAGAACAACCGGTATCAGAAGTAACTGATTTTAGGTTTTTACTCCTGTTATTTCCTGTAATAAACGTAGAAACAGAACACAGATTGAGAAATTTTGACTCAATATCCAAATACATAGAATCAAAATAATGAATTAAATAGGCAGAGAAACGAAAACTTAGTCCGTCCACCGTTCGCTGCCTTTCTCGGGAAATAACTAGCTGAATACTACAAAAAATCAGCAGTAATCTACTGAGGCAAATTTTTTAAAAATTTTCTTGAATATCATGTCGTAATCGGGGATCATCCAAGTATTCTAATCATCAGTGCTAAAGAGAGAAAACTGAGGCTAAAGAACTCTGTTTTTCGTGTCCGTTCCAAGGGCTACAAGAGGAAAGCGGATAAAGTCATATTGTGTAGACACAGGCAGCTGATCAGTCGCTTTCTATTTTTACGGTGTATTGTGAACGAATTTCAGTTTTTAATTTATTAGTGTTACCATAATTACTTTCCTCTTTCATTATGTCATAGAAATGGCAGACAAATCGTCAATATTTTAAAGCAAATGAAGCATTCTGCGTCATTCCTATGATATTTCATAAAAGAATTTCCTGACTAGGGTTGCAATACAACGGATGACTGGCGACGACAGCGAGAATCTACTCCACAAACGGAAATCACCGTATGGCATTGTTGGCCGAGAGGCCCCATTCGTTGGAGTTCGGCCGCCGTATTGCAAGTCCTTTTTAGGAGACTTGTGAGTCAATGATGATGAAAGACATACCACAACGATACCCCTGCCGGGAATCGAACTCGGGTCTCCTGCGTGGTAGGTGGCAACGCGACAGCTACGCTACAGAGGCGTACATCTACTCTATAGATCAGGTGAGGGCAAGTCTTGCGCTCTGCATGATACCGTCTCAGCAATGCTGTACCAATACCTATAATAATTGTTTGTTGCTCTTTTCTGTTGGCATTGTTATTAAAATAGCACTAATCACTTTTCCCATTTTTTATAGTGACGCTATGTTTCAAACCAATACAAATTTTACGGATGAAAACTATAGTTAAAAAAAAATTATTTGAGAACGAAAAATTTTACCACTGCTCCTATGGTTAGTGAAATTTAGGTTATTTTACTAGTTTATGGGTAAAAAAATAAAAAAAGCACCTATTACAGACGACAAGACGACACCAAACAACAAGGTACCCGCGTGGTCTGAGGTGCCTTGTCACGGGCCGCGCGGCTGCCCCCGTCGGAGGTTCGAGTCCCCCGTCGGGCTTGGGTGCGTGTGTTGTCCTTAGTGTAAGTTAGTTTAAGTTAGATTAAGTAGTGCGTAAGCTTAGGGACCGAGGACCTCAGCAGTTTGGTCCCACAAGAATGTACCAAAAATTTCCAAATTTTCCAAACAATACCGAAAAATAGCTATTATTCAGAACTAAACTACCGGTTTCTGTTCTAAGCGGTCACTTTTTACCAGCCCTACCACTGAGCTCACGTCGAGTTGGGGAAGTGGTACTCAATTCCGGTAAACTAGCGGCCAGTCACCCTCCACCATAGATTTCACGTCCCGAACTTTGGGGTATTCAGAAAAATTAAAGATATTGCACGTCTACGGAGCATACCTTAAGATTAACTTACTCTGATGTGACGCCTGGCATCAACCAGAAAGGCATTTAAAGACACCACGTTTAAGGTATGATATGTCATAGAATCATGTATGAAATGTATACTACTGGCCATTAAAATTGCTACACCAGGAAGAAATGCAGATGATAATCGGGTATTCATTGGACAAATATATTATACTAGAACTGACATGTAATTACATTTTCACGCAATTTGGGTACACAGATCCCGAGAAATCAGTACCCAGAACAACCACCTCTGCCCGTAATAACGGCCTTGATACGCCTGGGCATTGAGTCAAACAGAGCTTCGATGGCGTGTACAGGTACAGCTGCCCATGCAGCTTCAACATGATACCACAGTTCATCAAGAGTAGTGACTGGCGTATTGCGATAAGCTAGTTGCCCGACCACCATTGAACAGACGTTTTCAATTGGTGAGAGAATGTGCTGGCCATGGCAGCAGTCGAACATTTTCTGTATCCAGAAAGGTCCGTACAGAACCTGCGACATGAGGTTGAGCATTATCCTGCTGAAATGTAGGGTTTCGCAGGGATCGAATATAGGGTAGAGCCACGGGTGTAACACATCTGAAATGTAACGTCCACTGTTCAAAGTGCCGTCAATGCGAACATGAGGAAACCGAGACGTGTAACCAATGGCACTCCATACCATCACGCCGGGTGATACGCCAGTATGGCGATGACGAATACATGCTTCCAATGTGCGTTCACCGCGATGTCGCCAAACACGGATGCGACCATCATGATCCTGTAAACAGATCCTGGATTCATCCGAAAAAATGACGTTTTGCGATTCATGCACCCAGGTTCATCGTTGAGTACACCATCGCAGGCGCTCCTGTCTGTGATGCACCATCAAGGGTAACCGCAGCTGTGGTCTCCGAGCTCATAGTCCATGCTGCTGCAAACGTCGTCGAACTCTTCGTGCAGATGGTTGTTGTCTTGCAAACGTCCCCATCTGTTGACTCAGGCATCGAGACGTGGCTGCACGATCCGTAACAGCCATGCGGATAAGATGCCTATCTCGACTGCTAGTGATACGAGGCCGTTGGGATCCAGCACGGCGTTACGTATTACCCTCCTGAACCCACCGATTCCATATTCAGCTAACAGTCATTGGATCTCGACCAACGCGAGCAGCAATGTCGAAATAAACCGCAATCGCGATAGGCTACAATCCGTCCTTTATCAAAGTCGGAAACGTGGTGGTATGCATTTCTCCTCCTTACACGAGGCATCACAACAACTTTTCACCAGGCAACGCTGGTCAACTGCAGTTTGTGTTTGAGAAATTGGTTGGAAACTTCAGTCATGTCAGCACGATATAGGTATCGCCACCGGCGCCAACCTTGTGTAAATGCTCTGAAAAGCTAATCATTTGCATATCACAGCATCTTCTTCCTATCGGTTAAATTTCGCGTCTGTAGCGCGTCATCTTCGTGGTGTAACAATTTTAATGGCCAATAGTGTAATAGTTGCCTACAACTTGGACAGTGAATATTGTTTCAGAATTAGAAGAACTGATTGTGATCTAGGATGATTTGTTCGACCATCCAGCCGCTTTATTCAATTTATTCTCTTTTCATTTACACTAGTGTTGAAGAAATATGTTGTAGAAAATATTAGTAGTTTGGAATCCAATCGAAAGGTTATAACAGTCTCAAATGTCTTTGTGCTCCGTCAAAAATTGGGTTTCAGAAATTTTGCCTTTGAAATTGCTCTAGTGTCAACAATGCAGAATTCTTCCACCTCCAAAATTACTGCTGTCTGTAACCGCCAAGCGATAAATGTTGGCCTTGACACGGCACGTTCATTGATTTTACATGCACCGTGCGTGTGCCAGACAGGTAGTCATTTCTCACCACGTGACACTCCTATATCCTGGACGGGTCGGGTTTTTTATCGATAGTAGATTGCTGGTCATAAGGTTCTGTCTCATTATTGTATCATGCTAAATAAGATACCCCACCGTTGTTCTGAGCGTCGAGACTTCATTTCTTCTGTACTACTAATCAATGCCCTGTAGCAATCCAGCTGGTTTGGAAAAACTCTGAGATTCGGCCACTGTATTTGAAAATGTACACCAAAAAGAGTCAAGAAGCAGTTTATGGCATCTGCTTTTTACCAAAAAAAAAAAAAAAAAGTACTCAAGAGTTAAACTGGAGAAGTACACAAACAGCAAAAGTTTTCTCTGGAACAAATGGGATTTATGTTCTCGTATGAGACATAACCAAATCTACAGCACTACTACCTCCAGCCCGCTCACGTCTCCATGTTCTAATATCTTGTATCTGGCTTCGTAGAAAATGCTTGGGTAACAGGTCGCTCACTTTCATTAAAAATCGAAAAAGAACTATATTGATAAGTGTGGATGATACACTCGTGACTTCCTGGGACGCCTTACGACCAAAGCAACACAAGCCGCCACTCGGGGCGCCAAGGAGGCAGGGGCGCTAGGGACGACGCAGGTGTAAGATTTCTGGACAGGATGTGTCATAATGAGTAGAGGGTGCTTGGGGAGCCAAGCTGAGAGGGCGCCAGGAGCACCGTAGTGGGAGATGTGATAAAGCGCGTACCACAATTGGTAGTGAAAACTGATGCTGGTGAAAGTGTGCGAGGAAAAACGGGGGCCGGCCTTAGTGGCCGTGTGGTTCTAGGCGCTACAGTCTGGAGCTTAGCGACCGCAACGGTCGCAGGTTCGAATCCTGCCTCGCATGTAGATGTGTGTGGTGTCCTTAGGTTAGTTAGGTTTAGTTAGCTCTAAGTTCTTTGCGACTGATGACCTCAGAAGCCGCATAGTGCTCAGAGCCATTTGAACCATTTTTTGAAAAACGGGGGAAGGTGTGGCGGGGGGCACCAAACGATAAATTTTGTCGAACCGGCCCTGCCGTCTTCATTCACGCATCATTTTTAAAACCTCATCTCCGCCACAGTGTGGCCTTATACGGGTTCCGTCTCCGGGAACCGGAAAACTATTGTTGGCACTCACAGCACCGATCAGCAATAACCGAGAGGCGTGAAAAGGCTCCGATGTGCTACAAGTGCACATTTACGTAAATCACACACTGGATGCTATAGAGGTGAAATGTCGGCAACTCAGAACGCTTGCACCAGATAATGAGCTACATGGAAAGTAAAGCGAATGTCACCCTCGCCTTACATGTCTCGATAGCAATAGGTGATGTACTAGCGCAAGTAGGAACTATCACCCGCTCAGCTAAACAGCCTTGTCACAACAGGCGCCTGCGGCTAGCAGGAGGCGCAGGGAGCTCGAGGAAAGGGCGCCGATGAAGCCACGCGTCCGGACAATGGGCGCAGTGATTGTGGCTTCCGGCGATTCGCGCCGCCTCGCCCAGCCACGCGAACGTGACGGACAGCGCGGAGCGGCGCGGCGCGACTGGCTCAACATTGACCAATTTGAGATACGGCCGCTGCGATTGTCCTGCCGCCTGAAAGGCCGCCAATCTGAGGCCCATCTGCTAAGCGGGCGCGTGACGGCCGCTTCCTGCAACCCCACCCTCCTATCAAGAAGAAAACTGGACAGTTCAGTGTGTTGCAGCCGAGCGGGATGGCAGTGTAGCGGGGTGGCCATCTCTGACTAACGCTTTCGCTGCTACAGAGGTGCTCTTTGCATTCTGCGCTGAGGCGGTTTTTTTTTTTTTTTTTTACGACTGAACGGCTCGCCAAATGCTGGTGCCTGTGCTGAGAGACGTCGCACAGGCCGATATGAAATACTTATCATCCGATTTTTCGATAACTATTACGTAAAATTTTTGATTTTTGCTCATCTTACAATATGATATTTACACGCCACAGAAAACAGAGTTTTTGTTTCGTTACCCGTCGAACTAACTGTGCAGCATAGAATTAAGTAAGACATTGCCCGAAATTTTAAAGACTTTGCAGAGCTAAAGAGGCATTGCGTAAACTAGTCGTATGGTCCATTTTAGCTCATACGTCGCAGGAATGAAATGTAGATGAGATAGCGAAATTTTTATGTGAAACTGAGAGAAGAAGAGTATCTCATTTCATTCTCGAGTTATTGGGTTTTATAGCTGAAGGAGGGTCGTGCGCGACTTGCCCATTCACGTCCTAGCCAGTCGCGAATCATGTGGTCTCAACAATCGTCATATAAACGATTCAAGATATCGATACGAAATGGTAGCATGCAATGAGGTTCATTTGATACATGGTAAATACTCGAAATATTATGTTCAACGAGACATGGAAATAACCCGTCCGCAGCAGTGAGATGTCGGCCGCTCAGGACGCATTCAGACGTCCACAGCACTGTAGGAAAACCTTAGCCGCTCAGGTCAAGTGTCCATAACACTTACGGAAGGCATAGCAGGACTTCTATACACGCCTCATGGGTAAAGACGTATGAGGGGAAGCTTTGGGATGGGATCCGAAGTACCGCGTCGAGCGCACAGTACAGAACGAATACTCAGCAATATCATTCTTTATAATTCGGTACTTGCTTACAGGAGATCGACGTTGTAGCTAGCAACAGCCGGTGACGTCTGCTGAGGCAGTGGAATGCTGTAGCACCAAAACATTGGCTGCCGACGACGGTGATCTTGCTGACGCTAGTCAGGGAGCACCTCTGCAGTATATGGAGTATTGCTGCTCGGGTGACGTGCACTGCATGCAGCCCATTGTGGCTGACTGGAATGTCTAGGACCATCGAAGTCTCAGGCGATGGTACCAGCTGGGGAGGAGCCTCGTCTTCTTGGACCCATTTCGAATCTCAGAGTTATCGGTACGAGTTGATGACTCGTAGATTGGCGGCTTTGCCTAGCACACGACGTTGCTCGATGGCGCTGCCGCAGGCTGCCCACACATTCGACTCACGACTTGCACGGAGATTCCACTGGGCAAATGCAGGACACCGGTGGAATACCACTACGGCTGATCTGGAAACATATAATATGACTTCTCTCCAACCAAAGGCGTCAGCAGTGGCTGAACATTGCCTAGAAAACAGGTATGAAATACAATTTTAAAAACATCACCTTGCTGTGTGATTCTTGAGTTTCTCCCGGCGTATTTGATAGTCAAAATATCCACGGGTGTGCTGCCGGTCTACAGTGTCCAACGGGCACAATATTTCGGCGATCATACATGTCGCCATCATCAGGTGAACTGACGGACTGAGCTCCTGTGAACGTGCCGGCACGGAGATCCGTACGCTATGGCTGCTCAGAGGGAACTGGGTTCGGTCGCGGCGGCGGCAGATTTAAATACCCTCCGCCTGCGGCGCGCTCCCTCCGCCGTCCGCGCCCCGCGCCATGGTCGCGCGGTGTTTGTCGGAAAATCACGCCATGGAATATGACCGCACGAGGATTCAGGTACAGACGTCGAGATATTGGGACAGCGTTGTTAGAGAGGCCATCGAAATTCGCACCAATGAAGACCTCATAAACCGTGACTGTGGCTATAATCTTAGCAAGGCTTGGGAACCAGCGATCGGGTTAATCAAGAGCAAACGTATAGTTGTGACGACCACGGCGGACAGAGCCATCACTCCGACGTCATCTCAGACGCCGTCGCAATCTGTTCCACCGCGCGACCATGGCGCGGGGCGCGGACGGCGGAGGGAGCGCGCCACGGGCGGAGGGTATTTAAATCGGCCGCCGCCGCGACCGAACCCAGTTCCCTCTGAGCAGCCGTAGCGTACGGATCTCCGTGCCGGCACGTTTACAGGAGCTCAGTCCGTCAGTTCACCTGATGATGGCGACATGTATGATCGCCGAAATATTGTGCCCGTTGGACACTGTAGACCGGCAGCACACCCGTGGATATTTTGACTATCACCTTACTGTGATTTCGTTGTGAAAGAAGCGGTCGAAATTAGAGTAAACAGCAACGGTTTTAACACATACCAGAACTACACACTTAGTAGGGCATGGGAACGCGCTTTGGACATTGAGCGAAAGCAAAGACGTGTTCTTGACGCTTGTAGGGACGCGGGAGCGGCAGTTTTAAACATGGCGCCGACCGCTCGCGCCGTGTGACGTCACTCGGTCCCGCGGCGGAACGGAACAGCTAGGGGATGCCCAAATTGCCTTCGGACTTCTCTGGAAGGTTCTAGATGTTGCCATTACATCTGTACAAGCAGAACGCTGTGCTAGCTCCGGTAGCTAGTGATTTCAGCTCCTTATGACGTTGGCGGAGAAAGGTATCGGAAGCTCTAGTGTTTTATTCGAAATACGTGAGGTTTCTTTCCAGTTGGTTTGTATGAAGTTAATGCGGAGTAAGTCGTCTCTGTCTCACGCTCACGAGGAATGTGCTGGCTCAGACAACGCGTTATTCCTATTTCTGCGTAGTCATAAGTTTTAGTGACACACCCCGACCAACTCAAGAAAAAGTATTGGCGTATGACTTGTGCCGAAAGAGTTTCGTGCTTCATCTGTCAGCATATTTATTCTTCAGCAAACATTTAGTTTGCTGAAAGCTGACGAAGTACTAGTAGGCTGATGAAATTTGGCACCACAAATGATTATTTTTGTGCATACGTGTACATTTCCTTAACGTTTATTAGTTTATCATTATCACCAGTCATTTGACAGAAAATTGCTGATTAATTTATATGTGTGGCAAAAACATTCAGGGCATTAACTGTCATTATCAGTATTTCGTCAGACTTCAGTAGACGAAACATTAGCTGAAACAAAACTACACTGACGGGACATGTGGGTACACGACTCGCGTGCACTCTTTGTTTGATTACGCTTGTGAAATAATGTGACGGAAACTATCGGTCGCACGCAGAGGCTCTAAAACAACACATTAAATCCGTAAGCGGTCCGCTGCGAGGTGTGGTTAACGAAACGTCCGTCATTAAAAGTAAAACCAATTTCGGGGCATATTATGGTCGCAGGATTTCGGGTAGTTGTTTTTAACGAATCTTAAGCTTATAACGAGTGATCGGCAATTCGACATGTATTGTGGTGTACATGCACTTTCCTGCTTCCCATACTTTTTGTTTATAATCCCTTACGCCCTTTCTCATAGTGTTCCTCAAAGCATTTTTAACCATAACTTTTATCTAAGTTAGAGAGGCCTGCAATTTCGATAATACATGGTCCCGCTTGTGTGCTTTTAGTATTTGGCCATGTGCACCCTTATCTTGTGATTAGAACCCCTTTTTATTGCTATTTTTGACTCTATAGAGATTTAATCGAAATTCTGTTACCGGCTATACGCAGTTAAGGCATTACTTCCCGTAATCCTCGGACTAAAACTGCTATGGTCAAAATTTAGATTTTTTGTAACAGCTGGAGCTACGCATTGTTTGAGGATTTTCATTTGTTAGACACATTAACAACAATTTTTTCCAGATATGGACAAAATATTTTTCATACAAAGCCAGTAGCTTCCTAGAGGCCGTCATCTTGTTCTTTCCCTACCTCTCGGGACATAACGAGGAACTTCATACGTCAGGCTACCATTTATTCAGCTGACCACATATGCAGTCTAGCAAAATTTCTTTTTCATTACGGTATAATTCTCTCACATCTAATATAATTTCGTAATTATTGAAACAAAGTCGATAGCAACACCTAACGCTGAATTCTTTCAACTTAATCAAATTTTTATCGTGTAAATACCATTTTCAGTATACACGATACATATTTATAAAATACATCCGAAATGGTGGTTTAAGATCCTTACGGCCTCTTAAATCAGTTTAATTCATGAACCGATACTTTGCGGCCACTAACTGAGAATCTACAGCAACTGCAGAGCATAGCGGAATAAAATAATTTTCTTTGGCGACCAACTCATATGGCTAATTCGAATATTTTATGAGGTATGAACAAAGAAACAGTTACAAAATATTCATATTAAATTAAAACACTTTTCGTCATTTTTTTCTATTTTCCGCCTTTCCCTTAGTTGCGTAAATTCGTGGAGGTATTTGTCGTCTACGCACATAATTAAAGACAGTTTTTATTGCCATACGCGTTTCGCTTCATTTATTTGGGAAGCATCTTCAGTGGTGATTTTCAGAGCTGTTAACTCACGTGTGTGGTCCTGGGGATGTATTCGTTGGTTTCCATACCGCAGCTGCACGATTTCTGGCGTTCTTCTACCCACATTTGTCACGTTGCATATAGCACTTGCACTTTCCATTTCGTGATCAACATATGTGCCATCGCCACGGATGATGATTCCTAAGTAAATGAAGCGAAACGCATATGGCAGTAAACAAACTGCCTTCAATTAGTTGCACAGACGAAGTAAAAGTTTTTCTTTATAAAAGGAACGTTTAATCAACACCCACTGGAAGACGAATGATCGTATTCTAATTTTCATAAAAATATGACGAATTTTATGCTGATAAGATGACAGGCAGGTTTGAAGATGTAATAGTGGATTCAAATATACTTGCTGTGGCATTAATATACATTCAAATAAATTTAACTGAAAAACTTTTTAAATCAATACTAATATCAATGAAAATAGAGCTAGCCTTCTGGCATCTTAATTGTTATATCATATACCCCACTGGCGATTAAAATTACTACACCACGAAGATGTGGCCGAGCGTTTCTAGGCGCTTCAGTCTGTAACCGCGCTGCTGCTACGGTCGCAGGTTCGAATCCTGCCTGGGGCATGGATATGTGTGATGTTCTTAGGTTTAATTAGTTCTAAGTGTAGGGGACTGATGACCTCAGATGTTAAGTCCCATAATGAACATTTTTTAATTTTGCAAGTGCTCTTCTGCTGGGCTGAAGGCCCAGATATACTCGTCTGGTTGGCAGTGTTGTGACAAGAATTCCCTCTTGTTGCCAGATTCACCTGAAAAACGCTGTCCCAGATGATGTGTAGCAACGTGGTTCGTTATACAGCAGTTTGCGGAGTTGAAGATGCTGAGGCAGCAGTGCCTGCCCCTGTAACATCAAACTGGCGGCCCACTTGACCGACAGACGTGGTCCTCTCGAGCTGATGCTGCGATACAATAGAGACATAGAGTTAACGCTGCTTGCTTGCCTGTTGTTGCTTAATGTTTGAGTGTCGGTATCATTCGGCTTTGGTTACATTCGGTTCCTTGGTAGCGCTAGGTACTTACAGTGTGTGTTATACTTCTGGATAGACCATCTTTTGGTTTACGATATCCCGCCCCCCTCCCATCGCTCCCCTTTCCCACTCAACCACCAGAAAACGAATCTTTAAACTGTTGTGCACAACCTTCTCTCGTACCACTGCTTGAAAATGAATGTGTGTTCAGATGACGAAATATTGGCGATGGTCGAGGATGGTTCCCGGCTTTATTCCTATAAGTTAGGATTTCAGTGAAGAAGTGGTCGTCAATAGTTACTTGTGTTACATGCACGTCAAGATGATAAACCCAATGGAGCCATCAGTCCAAGGATCTTACAAGATTTGTTTCTGATTTCATGAATGATGGTGTGTGCAAAAACTGTTGGAGGTGCTGGAAACCTAAGGGTGATAAAAAAGTTATTAGAAGGGAAATGGTTTGGCAACTACAATCTCTGAACGTCGGAAAATGCTATGTTACTCGAGAGTAACGAAAGTTGTCAACATCTGTACTTATTGTAGAAGCTCACTCGCTCATGAGAGAACAATGCGTTCAAATGATCGATGTTGAAACATTAGTGCAACCCTTTTGAGCCACCGTAGTAAAAGCAATGTCTGCCATTCAAGAAATTCACAGCAACACCAACACTGGGAATGCACCACCTGATAACGAAACGCACGAACCCAACCGCACAAGAACTCTAACGGCAACGTAGCACATTTCTTGCTGGAATAGAACTAAGAAACATTCGGGAAGGCGACTCTGAGTTGAATCTGTGGTGTTATTTTCTTCGAGGTCAGTTAGTGAGTAATTTTGTTCAGGCCAACTATAATGTGGGCATGGTTTAAAACAACTGAATCTTATGGTAGTAAAACATTTATGATGTTCGTAGGAACTACTTCCACCACATTTTTGCAATTGGTACATCTAATATGTTTATTTTCTTCAGTTTTAAGTACTTCTCCTAATACATAGATCATAGACAGTAAATTCGATTACCGTAATTCAGTTTCTCGTGCTACAAAACGAATATAAACGTAAGGCTACAAAAGTAGCACCGCTCGCTGCATTCCGGAAATTAAACAGCAGTAGAAGCAGAGTTTACAGGTATGTAAACATACAATAGAAGAAGAATGGGTAGCTCTGAGGGATGAAGTAGTGAAGGCAGCAGAGGATCAAGTAGGTAAAAAGACGAGGGCTAGTAGAAATCCTTGGGTAACAGAAGAAATATTGAGTTTAATTGATGAAAGGAGAAAATATAAAAATGCAGTAAGTGAAGCAGGCAAAAAGAAATACAAACGTCTCAAAAATGAGATCGACAGGAAGTGCAAAATGGCTAAGCAGTGATGGCTAGAGGACAAATGTAAGGATGTAGAGGTTTATCTCACTAGGGGTAAGATAGATACTGTCTACAGGAGAATTAAAGAGACCTTTGGAGATAAGAGAACCAGGTGTATGAATATGAAGAGTTCAGATGGAAACCCAGTTCTAAGCAAAGAAGGGAAAGCAGAAAGGTGGAAGGAGTATATAGAGGGTCTATACAAGGGCAATGTTCATGAGGAAAATATTATGGAAATGGAAGAGGATGCAGATGAAGATAAAATGGGAGATACGATACTGCGTGAAGTTTTTGACAGAACACTGAAAGACCTGAGTCCAAACAAGGCCCCAGGAGTAGACAACGTTTCATTAGAACTACAGAAGGCCTTGGGAGAGCCGGTCATAACTAAACTCTACCATATGGTGAGCAATATGTATGAGACAGGCGAAATACCCTCAGACTTCAAGAAGAATAAAATAATTCCAATCCCAAAGAAAGCAGGTGTTGACAGATGTGAAAATTACCTAACTATCAGTTTAATAAGTCACAGCTGCAAAATACTAACACGAATTTTTTACAGACGAGTGGAAAAACTGGTAGGAGCCGACCTCGGGGAAGACCAGTTTGGATTCCGTAGAAATGTTGGAACACGTGAGGCAATACTGACCCTACGACTTATCTTAGAAGAAAGATTAAGGAAAGGCAAACCTACGTTTCTAGCATTTGTAGACTTAGAGAAAGCCTTTGACAATGTTGACTGGAATACTCTCTTTCAAATTCTAAAATTGGGGGGGGGGGGGGGGGTAAAATACAGGGAGGGAAAGGCTATTTACAATTTGTACAGAAATCAGATGGCAGTTATAAGAGTCGAGGGACATGAAAGATAAGCAGTGGTTGGGAAGGGAGTGAGCCAGGGTTGTAGGCTCTCCCCGATGTTATTCAATCTGTATATTGAGCAAGCAGTAAAGGAAACAAAAGTAAAATTCGGAGTAGGTATTAAAGTCCATGGAGAAAAAATAAAAACTTTGAGGATCGCCGATGACATTGTAATTCTGTCAGAGACAGCAAAGGACTTGGAAGAGCAGTTGAACGGAATGGACAGTGTCTTGAAAGGAGGATAAAAGATAAACATCAATAAAAGCAAAACTAGGATTATGGAATGTTGTCGAATTAAGTCGGGTGATGCTGAGGGAATTAGATTAGGAAATAAGACACTTAAAGTAGTAACGGAATTTTGCTATTTGGGGAGCAAAATAACTGATGATGGTCGAAGTAGAGAGGATATAAAATGTAGACTGGCAAAGGCAAGGAAAGCGTTTCTGAAGAAGAGAAATTTGTTAACATCGAGTATAGATTTAAGTGTCAGGAAGTCGTTTCTGAAAGTATTTGTATGGAGCGTAGCCATGTATGGAAGTGAAACATTGACGATAAATAGTTTGGACAAGAAGAGAAAAGAAGCTTTCGAAATGTAGTGCTACAGAAGAATGCTGAAGATTCGATGGGTAGGTCACATAACTAATGTGATGGTACTGAATCGAAATGGGGAGAAGAGAAGTTTGTTGCACAACTTGACTAGAAGAAGGGACCGGTTCGTAGAACATGTTCTCAGGCATCAAGGGATAACAAATCTAGCATTTGAGGGCAGCGTGGAGGGTAAAAATCGTAGAGGGAGACCAAGAGATGAATACACTAAGCAGATTCAGAAGGATGTAGGTTACAGTAGGTACAGGGAGATGAAAAAGCTTGCACAGGATAGATTAGCATGGAGAGCTGCATCAAACCAGTCTCAGGACTGAAGACTACAACAACAACAATAGGTATGTGACGCACGGCATCCCCTACAGACTGTTGTCAGTATTTTCTAGGTAATTAGTATGAAAGGTAATTTTGTATGAAAGCGTTTTCTGTAGATGATTTGCTAAAGAGGCAGATTTTTGGAGGAGACAGTAGGATTTAGATCTACTCCAAATGCAAATCTAACTAGAAGAGGAAATGGGCTGAGGCCCTGTGATTTGGCGCGGACTATGTGAGTAGAAGTACGAAGACGCCCCGTCCAGGTTCCTAGAGTATTTCACGTGAGTGACTGTACGAAAATGTAAAGCGCTCACTCGTAGATTATGAGCGATTTTTGAGCAGCAGTTCACTTATTGTCGTGGCAGCCCAGTAGTCAAACACACCGATTAGTACTTCGTCGGCTTGAATTGGTTTCCACTTCTACCACCTTTCTTTAATTTTTGTTTAGTCTCTGCGATGTTAAGCGATTGATTATAAAATTTAAATATCTTTAAACAGTTCAGTAAAATTAATATATTCAATTTAGTTATGATTGCCACCCTTGTATGTCCAAAGGCTATATTCCACCAAATTGTAGCACACTGCTAAAATTTCCCTTGGACCACCACTGAGTGGATGCGTATGACCGCCTCAGCCTCCGGCACTAGCCAACTACACTGTAAAATATGCGTTGCCAATAAAAGCTGTTTAACTTCTGAGGGAGTTCTCTGACTTCGCAGTCGCCACGGATCCGTCATCATCTCCTGAGGCCAACCATATTCGACATCTTGCGTTCTTGGATGACTACATAATAGTCAAGAACTTGACCTGCTAAGTTCTTACAAGGGAAAAAGCAGAACTGAAATTTTGATCTCCATCTCTGTTTATAAGGTCACGAGCTCGTGTCATCTCAACGGTGTCCTCAATAACACTATACCAGTAGCTGTAAGTGTGTGCCGGCCACGGTGGCCGAGCGATTCTAGGCGCTTCAGCCGGCCACCGCGCGTCTGCTACGGTCGCAGGTTCAAACCTGCCTCGGGCATGGATGTGTGTGATGTCCTTAGGTTAGTTAGGTTTAAGTAGTTCTAAGTTCTAGGGGACTGATGACCTCAGATGTTAAGTCCCAGAGTGCTCAGAGCCATTTGAACCATTTGTGAGTGTGCGCCAGAGGTGTATTGTTTTATTCTACTGTGCGACAGATACGGAAGCCATTTTTTGCAATCACAGGTTTGCTCGGCTAATGTAAATGTGTGTCACGCTTGTGGTCTGTATACCGGTCCTCTATTACCCTGATCGCGGCACCGATGTGATACATGCAACAACTGCGCAAGATATCGTAGGCACCTGCCTTACGCAAACCAAGACCAACCTTTCTTTACGTACGGTAAAACGAGCCTCATTTTGCATAGTGTGCGGTAAAGGCACTTCACACAATGCTTCCCATAATGTTTCGTCAGAATACAATCAATTCTCTTTGGAAATGCCACATTCGTAAGGGAAAAATAACTGTGGATTCAGAATTTTCTCCTCTTAAACAGGCAGTATTTCCAATAGGACTGGTTTTATGTGGATCGCTATGACACACAGTTTTCATGGACGATGGGAAAGGGCCATGATATATGGAGCCCTTACACGAAGCCGAACTGGTAGGAAAGTAAGTATCGTCGTTTGTACGGAATTGTAGTGACATTGTGTCCGTTGTTGTAAACATTGTAAGAAAGACGAAGTATATCATCATAAGTGATGGAGGTACTAAATTACTTTAATGCGCTGCAAACGACTCGATCTTTGTGTTCGTAAGTCTGTCCAACGTATTGTGGCCTCATCTGACTTTGCTCATCTTCTTCGTGAACCCCTAGGAAAACGCCCACTGAAATATGTATGGAGTGAAAGGTTAAATTTTATGGCCATCTGACTTCTTCTGAAACACTTATGGTTGCTTCTAATTGGGTCGTATAAAATGTCTTGTGTATGACTTGTTGAGCACGAAGAAGATGTCCTGATTAGAAATATCGTTGTTTCGACATATGTAGAATAACATCGGGTGCGACAGATATTTGTCATGCGTGCTTTGAAATACTGTCTGAAATTCAAGTTCTAGAGATAAAAAAGAAATAATAAAAAAATTGTTTCTTATGGTTTTTTATCATCGCCAGAAAGCCAATGGTAAATATGGGCTCTCTATTTCATTACTGACTTATGTCTTATTGGATTCCAGATCATGATTTCCTATCACGATTCGTTACATTTATCGCTATCTATCATGTCCCAAATTTAGTATCATGCTCACGGAAACGCCCTGGATGACAAAATGATCCCATAACTCAGCACCTAACGCCGAACTGACGTACAAACTACCGAGTCCACTATTCTCACGACACCAGATTTCTGGTAAATTTCCACAAAGCAACTGTTTCACCACAGTTTATCTTAGTGCTCAGATGTTTTCCGATCATCTGCAGAGAGAAAAAGTATCCTCTGTTTCGTACAAGCGGCAGATGGCGATATCAATTATCTACATTTCCTAAAATGTGGGATTTTTTTTGTCAGTTCATGCATACAAACTGTATAGAAAAAATGGAGCTGGAGATTGGATGTCTTACGTAAGCAATAAGAGTAAAACCCATATCAATTGGATTGTATAGGACAATCTTCACTTCAAACGCTCTGAGAGCGGTTAACTATACTTCACACGAAGTTATCAAGTGTCACACTCCAACACAATATGACGCTAAGCTCACAACCACAAGAAGGTCCGAACACGTTCAAATTTGCCTGTAGTCTAACATACATTTTTAAAACCCTCGAAGGCGGAATTCTTCAACAACGACGGGCGCTAAATTATCCTAAGGACAAACACACACACCCACGCCCGAGGGAAGACTCGAACCTCCGCCTGGACCAGCCGCACAGTCCATGACTACAGCGCCCCTAGACCGCTCGGCTAATCCCGCGCGGCTCTCGATTATCCCCCATAAATGTTCAACGGGACTCACATCGGGTGACCTGGATGGGCAAACTATTAGCTCCAATTTTCTGTTCTTCACACCAATCGCTAACAACTGTGTCCCGGTGACATGGCCCATTGTTGTCCATAAAAGTTCCATCGTCATTTGGGAACATGAAAGGCTGCAAATGGTCTCCAAGTTGTGGAAAATAACAAATCCAGTTAATGATCGATTCAGCTGGACAAGAGGACGCAGTTCATTCCATGAATGGAGCCCCCACCAACTTGCACAATGCCTTCTTGACAACTTGGGTCCATGGCTTCGTGGGGTCTGCTCCACACTCGAACCTTACCGTCAGCTCTTACAAACTGAAGTCACGGCTCATCTGACCAGGTCACGGCTTTCCAGTCATCTAGGGTGCAACCGATATGATGAAGAGCCCAGGAAAGGCGCTGCAGGCGTTGTTGTGCTGTTAGTAAAGGCACTCGCGTCCGTCTTCTGCTGCAATGGACCATTAACGCCAAATTTCGCCTCATTGTCCTCACGGATATGTTCGTTGTACGTCCAACGTTGATTTCTTGGTTATTTCACGCAGTGTTGCTTGTCTTTTCGCCCTGACACCTCTACTCAATGTTGTTGCTCTCGGTCGTTACGTAAAAGCCACTTTGTCAGTTTTGAGTGGCAATGCCTGAAATTTCATAATTTTTGTGCACTCTTAAGATTGCGGATGTCAGTATTTTGAATTCTCTAACTACTTCCGAAATGGAATGGCCCATGCGTCTAGCTTCAACTACCATTCCACGTTCGGAGTCTGTTAATTCCAGTTGTGTGGCTGTAATCACTTCGAAAACCTTTTCACGTGAACTACCTGTGTTCAGCTGACTGCTCCGACAATTCACCGCCCTTTTACATCTTGTATTAGCGATGCGTTAGCCAAATATATATGCGCATATCGCTATCCTTGTCACCTCAGTGTACAAATGGCGTACATAACATGAGCCAGCAGAAAATTATATGCTTACGAGGCCAACAACAAGAGGAGCACAGATGCGAACACTGGACTGCTTATTTTATGCTAATAATTAGCCAATGTTTCGTGCAATATACCATAGCTCTGTTTTGAAAGAAATTAGTGAGGCAATAGCCTTAATTCACGCTCTCATTTAACGCAAACGGAAATTTTCCTGAACAAAATTTGCTGTTTTGAAAAACAAATTACTACTTGAATTCTGATCAAGTAATGCTAGTAATTACTTTATACTCTTGTTTACAGGTACTTGTGAGGCCTCTTCTCTGTCTCTCTCTCTCTCTCTCTCTTTCTGTCACACAAAAACACATCCCCTGAAGAAATGTCGTGTGGCAAGGGCCTCCCGTCAGGCAGACCGGTAGGCTGGTGGAAGTCTCCTCAGGTGCCACCATTTCGGCTACTTGCATATCACTGAGGATGATGTTATAATGAAGAAAATCAGTCCCCAAGCTGAGAAAATCTCCAACCCAGCAGGGAATCGAACCCGGGCCCTTAGCACGGCATTCTGCCAAGCTGACCGCTCAGCTATGGAGGCGATATCTACTGATGAGCCTGCTGTTTATGATCACCTGCTTGTTCCACATTCGGAATGCAGTATATAATCGATTCTGCGTGGCGTGTATGCAATAAGGCCTTGATAGGTATCCGATGGTATATAACATCAGTGTCTACGCACATTCCTTTAAATTCCAAGCCGGGTTGTATGTGATCGGAGCTAGGGACCAAAGCGTCTCGGATATATTCCACATTCTATTGGATTCTGATCATGTGAATTCTGACCCTGTGAAAGGGAAAGTTATTCTGTTGGACGATGTGATACTCGTGCACCAAAATACCAATCTTGAAGGAATGCAGGGGGTCCGCAACAACATATACGTAATTCACAGCTGCCATGGTGCCTCCATCTACTACCTCAGATCCCATGGAAGGCCTGGTGAATGTTCTCCATCGCACAATAGGTCCCCCCGAACAGCGTCTTTAGCGCGATGCATATTCCGTGCAGCCATTCACCTGGTAGATCGTGTATCTGTTGCAACCAGAAACGTAATGCGTCCGTCCAGGCGGTAAGTTTCTACTAGTCATCCGTCTAATCTCGGTGATGCTATGCCCACTGCATTTGCAACTGACGATGTCATTGGATCAACATTGAAACGTTCACAGCCCGTGGTCTATAAGTTGGCATTGTTGCCGCTAGATCGCGGAGTCCCAGATCCGACCCTCAGTTAAGATGGAGATTTTCTTTGTTTGGGAACTGGGTCTTTGTACTGTCCTGATCTTTTACTCTCACCCTCTTATCAAAGACTTACAAGTCGCCGAACTGGCATCAGATAGAAGGACTTTTATTTGGCGGCCGAACGAACGCAGGCTAGTTCTCAGAGACAACTATTTAACACGAAAACACGCTGGGGTCGTCAGCACTACAACCACGTGTTCAACTACTTGCACTGCACAGTGTGTTCAGAAATGCCTGACACTGCAGCAGCATTGTACTCCGTCGTCAGATCTACCACAGATCCCACCCGTCCCACTTTACAGAGTGGGTAAATCAGTGACCTCCACGTTCTGTTTCGCAGTTGGAACGCCAACAACTTGTCGACTACTTGTGCTTTTACCGCCCTTGAACAACATACCATTGACAGCAGCCAAAACAGCCGACCCTTTTCGCCGTTTCCGAGATCCCCATTCCCAGTCGCCTGACCAAAGCAATCCGCAGCTTACAAAAGTCGCTTATGTCAGTGATTTTCCCCTTTTGTGGAACATAGCTTGTATCTAATATGTTGACAGGAGCAATAACAGAAGAATGGAAAAGAAAACTTAGGACCTTTTACATGACGATCAGTTTCGATTTAGGAAAGGTAAAGGCAGCAGAGGTGCAGAAACTTCCTGCCAGATTAAAACTTTGTGCTGGACCGACACTCGAACTCGGGACCTGTGCCTTTCGCAAGCAAGTGATCTACCGTCTGAGCTACCGCAGCTCAACACACGACGCCTCCTAACAGCTACAATTCTGCCTATACCTCGTCTCCTACCTTCCAAACTTCACAGATACTCTTCTGGGAACCTTGCAGAACTAGCACTCCTGGAAGAACAGTTTTAATCTGCCAGGAAATTTCATATCAGCGCACACTCCGCTGCAGAGTGAAAAATCTCATTCTTGAAGCATTCTCCCGGCTGTGGCTAAGCTATGTCTCCGCAATATCCATTCTTCCAGGAGTGCTAGTTCTGCACGGTTCGCAGAAGATCTTCTGTGAAGTTTGGAAGATAGGAGAATAGGTACTGGCAGAAATGAGGCTGTGAGGACGTGTCGTGAGTCGCGCTTGTGTAGCTCAGACGGTAGAGCACTGGCCCGCGAAAGGCAAAAGTGCCGAGTTCGAGTCTCGGTCAGGCACACTGTTTTAATCTGCCAAGAAGTTTCATATCAGCGCACACTGCGCTGCAGAGTGAAAATCTCTCTCTAGCAAAGATGCAGTTCTGCCAGTGCACTTCATAATGGAAAAAAGTTGTAAGAAAAATCGAGGAACGTGTTTAGGATTTGTCGACCAGTGTTGGACAATGCTAAATGGTGCAAGATGTTTAAATTTCTGAAAAAAGTAGGGATAAGCTTCAGGGAAAGATGAATAATTATATGAAAGGAACAAGAACCAAGAGGGATTAATAAGAAATTCAATCCTGAAATTCAGTTTCACTGGAAGAGGTATAGGGGTAATCAGTAAAGCGACATATGAAAATTTGTGCCAGACCAGGATTCCAAGCCGGATTTGTTACATATCGCGAGTGGTCGTCTTACCGCTTAGAATACTCGAGAACGCTCCGCGGACCGACCCGAGTTCCATGTGCCACTCACCTATCTATTTCTTCTCATAGATTATTAACGCCTTTACCACTACATTGGTAGCGTAAGTAGTACGGTGTCCACTCGCGCAAATGGGAAATTTGGGTTCGAGTCCCGTTCCGGCCGCTGTAGGTAGTGTATTTATGCCTACTATAGTTAGTTTGAATTCCAGGAATAAACTTCAGCATTCGAAGCCCTACATCCACATCAAATAGGAATAATAAGAATGGAAGACCAAGAACGAAGTGATACGATTAAAAATGCTGTATGGTAGGGATGCACTTCTTCGTTATTACTGTTCAGTCTACAAGGGCATGCTGAGAAGTATTGTCTCCAAATGTTTTATTCTGTTCTCAGTATTGGCTGAAGTATTACATTTCATCAATAATACGCGGTCGACTTTCCTACTTTTCTGATGTATATCTTGGCGCTAGACGGCTCCGAATTATAACGTGTAATATGGCGGTGTGTACTTCAAAACGTGGTTGCTGTGATGCAGTGTCTAACCGCAGAAGACTTTCTCCACACAAGGAGCACCGTCTCTTTCAACATGACAATAATTGTTGGTAAGGCGGGTACCAGGTTGAGATTCATTGGGAGAGTGCTTAGAAAATGTAGTCCATCAACAAAGGAGGTGGCTTACAAAACACTCGTTCGACCTATACTTGAGTATTGCTCATCAGTGTGGGATCCGTACCAGGTCGGGTTGACGGAGGAGATAGAGAAGATCCAAAGAAGAGCGGCGCGTTTCGTCACTGGGTTATTTGGTAACCGTGATAGCGTTACGGAGATGTTTAATAAACTCAAGTGGCAGACTCTGCAAGAGAGGCGCTCTGCATCGCGGTGTAGCTTGCTCGCCAGGTTTCGAGAGGATGCGTTTCTGGATGAGGTATCGAATATATTGCTTCCCCCTACTTATACTTCCCGAGGAGATCACGAATGTAAAATTAGAGAGATTAGAGCGCGCACGGAGGCTTTCAGACAGTCGTTCTTCCCGCGAACCATACGCGACTGGAACAGGAAAGGAAGGTAATGACAGTGGCACGTAAAGTGCCCTCCGCCACACACCTTTGGGTGGCTTGCGGAGTATCAATGTAGATGTAGTAGATGTAGACAATGCCAGAACACACAAGACGGCTGCGGCATCTGGAACAATCCGACGCCTTGGCTTCAGGCCCCATGCGACTTTCATCGGTTTCTAAAACTTGAAGACCAATTTCGAGGACTTCACTTTGATTGCGCTGCAGTGGTGCGACCAGAGGTGGGGTAGTGTCACCATCAACAAAGTCAAACAGTCTACAGTGACGGTATCAGGAAACTAGTCTCTTGTTGGGAGACGCGTGTTCGTCTCGATGGTGACTGTTGAAGAATAAATACACTGCTGGCCACTAAAATTGCTACACAACGAACATGACGTGCTACAGATGCAAAATTTAACCCACAGGTAGAAGATGCTGTGATATGCAAATGATTAGCTTTTCAGAGCATTCATACAAGACTGTCGCCGGTGGTGAAACCTACAACGTGCTGACATGAAGAAAGTTTGCAACCGATTTCTCATACACAAACAGCAGTTGACAGGCGTTGTCTGGTGAAACGTTGTTGTGATGCCTCGTGTAAGGAGGAAAAAGGCGTACCATCACGTTTCCGACTTTGATAAAGGTCGGATTGTAGCCCATCGCGATTGCGGTTTATCGTTTTTCGAGATCCAATGACTATTAGCAGAATATGGAATCGGTGGGTTCAGGAGAGTAATACGGAACGCCGTGCTGGATCCCAACGGCCTCGTATCACTAGCAGTCGAGATGACAGGCATCTTATCAGCATAGCTTTAACGGATTGTGCAGCCACGTCTCGATCCCTGAGTCAACAGATGGGGACGTTTGCAAGACAACAACCATCTGCACGAACAGTTCGATGACGTTTCCAGCAGCATGGACTATCAGCTCAGATACCATAGATACGGCTACCCTTGACGCTGCATCACAGACAGGAGTGCCTGCGATGGTGTACTCAACGACGAACCTGGGTGCACGAATGGCAAAACGTCATTTTTTCGGATGAATCCAGGTTCTGTTTACAGAATCATGATGGTCGCATCCGTGTTTGGCGACATCACGGTGAACGCACATTGGAAGCGTGTATTCGTCATCGCCATAATGGCGTATCACCCGGCGTGATGGTATGGGGTGCCATTGGTGACACGTCTCGGTCACCTCTTGTTCGCATTGACGGGACTTTGAACAGTGGACGTTACATTTCAGATGTGTTACACCCGTGGCTCTACCCTTCATTCGATCACTGCGAAACCCTACATTTCAGCGGGATAATGCACGACTGCTGTTACAGGTCCTGTACGGGCCTTTCTGGATACAGAAAATGTTCGTCTGCTACCCTGGCCAGCACATTCTCCAAATCTCTCACCAATTGAAAACGTCTGGTCAATGGTGGCCGAGCAACTGTCTCGCCACAATACGCCAGTCATTATTCCTGATGAACTGTGGTATCGTTTTGAAGCTGCATGGGCAGCTTTATCTGTACACGCCATCCAAATTCTGTTTGACTCAATGCCCAGGCGTATCAAGCCCGGTGTTACGGCAAGAGGTGGTTGTTCTGGATGCTGATTTCTCAGGATCTATGGACCCAAATTGCGTGAAAATGTAATCACATGTCAGTTCTAGTATAATATATTTGTCCAATGAATACCCGTTTATCATCTGAATTTCTTCTTGGTGTAGCAATTTTAATGGCCAATAGAGTATATAGACGTGAACAATAAAGATGAAGAATAGTAATAAAGTTTGTTTTATTTTAAAAAGTTTAAGAGTTTCTAAATAAATAATTCGAAGCTGTTGCGTTTCAGCTTGCCCTCTTATATCTTGAACAGGCAAAGGTGAAAATAAAAAAAGGCTTCTAGAGGGGATTAAAATTCGGGTTCAAAGTATATCAATGATAACATTCGCTGGTGAGAATTATTACCCACAGGAAAGTGAAGAAAAATTACAGATCTCTTGAATGGAATGAACAGTCTACTGAGTATAAAATACGATTTAAGATTGAACCGAAGAATCATGAAAGTAATGATGAGCAGCAGAGTTGAGTTCTGCGATGAAAGGAAGAAATTGTGCCACCGTATAAGCAATAAAATACAAGACGGATGAAGCAAGCACAAAATAGAAAGCGGGTTATGACAGGCAAAGAGGGCATTCCTGACCAAAAATAGTCTGCTAGTATCAAACTACAGGTTCTGTTTGAGGGAAGAAACGTCTGATAATGGATGTTTGGAGCACACTACAGAGTGGAAGCGAATTGTGGACTGTGGAAATCAGTCCCGATAGCTGAACGGTCAGCGTGACGGAGTACCGTCCTATGGGACCGGGTTCGATTCTCGGCTGAGTCAGAGATTTTTCTCCTCTCAGGGACTGGATGTTGCGTTGTCTTCATCATCATTTCATCTCCATCCGACGCACAGGTCGCCCAGTGTGGCGTCGAATGTAATAAGACCTGCACCAAGGCGGCTGGGCCTGCCCCTCTAGGGGCCTCTCGACCACTGACGCCAAACGCTCATTTCCATTTTTATCCATGCACTGTGGAAAAACCGGAAAAGAAGCAAACCATTGTGTTTCAGATGCAGTGCTATAGAGAATGTTGGAATATGTGTGTACTCGTTAAGATACGGAATGAGGAGGTTCTCCGCGGTATTGGCAAATGAATGAACATAGACAAAACACTGAAAAAAAGGACAGGATGATACGATGAGTGTTAACACATAAGAGAATAATTTCCATGATACTAGAGGAAGGTGTAGAGGGTAAAAACTGTAGGGAAAGACAGAGATTGCATCACGTCCGAGAAATAATTGAGTACTTCGGTGCAGGAGCTATGCTGATGTGAACAGGTAGACACAGGAGAGAAATTCGTGACGAACTGCATCGACCCAGTCAGAAGACCGACCCTTGAATCGGAAAACAGAATCGTCGATTGAATGCCTCCTCATTTGTTGTGCTCCATGTATATATTTGCCTTTTATTTTAATTTTTATAACTTCCACAATAAAACTCTTTCTCGACGTCTGGAAGAAAATCCGTAGAAATTCTGATTATGTGTAAAACACATTAGCGGCAAGACGCAATAAATCTTCAATGCCCAGTAGCAATGGGAATGTTACGGAGGTAGAAAACACGATTTTCGGAAATTCGTTCACCAAAGAAGACAAAGCAAATATTCCAGAATTCGAATCAAGAACAGCTGCCAACATGAGTAACTTAGAAGCAGATATGCTCGGTGTAGCTAAACAGCTTAAATCACTTAATAAAAGGCAATGTCACCGCTCCAGACTATATACCAGCTAGGTTCCTTTCAGGGTATCACGATAAAATAGCTCGGTACTTAGCAATCATATACAGACGCTCGCTCGACGAGAGATCCTTATCTAAACATTGGAAAGTTTCACAGGTCACAAAAATACTCAGAAAAGGAAATAGGAGTAATCCGCTACCTATACATCCAAATCACTAACGTAAATCTGAAGTAGAATTTTGGAGCGTATACTGCGTCCGAAGATTATGAACTGCCTCTATAAAACGATGTGTTGATAAATAGGCAACACGGATTCAGAAAATATTGGTCTTGTGAAACGCAACTACCTCTTTTTACTCACGAAGGAATGAGTGCTATCGACAGGGGATGTCAAATTAATTCCATATTGAATTATCTCATTTTGAGAAGACAGAAGAAGTGATCTGTTTTCTTTGCTGAAACAATCTGAAGCCAAGATCGCGTTTTTCTGTTGTGAAACGCTATCGTTTTAAGTTTCACCTCATGCCAAGTGGTCATGCGGCTGAAAAACAACGCTTTTAAAAGATCTGTCGTAACTAAAATATTTAAATTCTTATTTCCAAATAGTTCAATTTAGACAAACCATATATGATGTGATGTTTTTATGTGCATGACAACTTGAATGAGATTTCCACTCTGCAGCGGAGTGTGCGCTGATATGAAACTTCCTGGCAGATTAAAACTGTGTCCCGGACCGTCAATCGAACTCGAGACCTTTGCCTTTCGCGGGCAAGTGTTCTACCAACTGAGCTACCCAAGCACGACTCACGCCCCGTCCTCACAGCTTTACTTCTGCCAGTGTCTCGACCCCTGCCTTCCATACTTTACAGAAGCTCTCCTGCGAACCCTGCAGAACTAGCACTCCTGAAGGAAACGATATTGCGGAGACATGGCCTAGCCACAGCCTGGGGGATGTTTCCAGAATGAGATTTTCAATCTGCAGCGGAGTGTGCGCTGATATGAAACTTCCTGGCAGATTAAAACTTTGTGCCGGACCGTGACTCGAACTCCGGACCTTTTTTTTCGCGGGCAAGTGCTCTACCAACTGAGCTACCCAAGCACGACTCACGCCCCGTCCTCACAGCTTTACTTGTGCCAGTATCTCGTCTCCTGCCTTCCAAACTTTACAGAAGCTCTCCTGCGAACCCTGCAGAACTAGCACTCCTGAAAGAAAGGATATTGCGGAGACATGGCTTAGCCACAGCCTGGGGGATGTTTCCGGAATGAGATCTTCACTCTGCAACGGACTGTGCGCTGATATGAAACTTCCTGGCAGATTAAAACTGTGTGCCGGACCGTGACTCGAACTCGGGACCTTTGCCTTTCGCGGGCAAGTGCTCTACCAACTGAGCTACCCAAGCACGACTCACGCCCCGTCCTCACAGCTTTACTTGTGCCAGTATCTCGTCTCCTGCCTTCCAAACTTTACAGAAGCTCTCCTGCGAACCCTACAGAACTAGCACTCCTGAAGGAAACGATATTGCGGAGACATGGCCTAGCCACAGCCTGGGGGATGTTTCCAGAATGAGATTTTCAATCTGCAGCGGAGTGTGCGCTGATATGAAACTTCCTGGCAGATTAAAACTGTGTGCCGGACAGTGACTCGAACTCGGGACCTTTGCCTTTCGCGGGCAAGAGCTCTACCATCTGAGCTACCCAAGCACGACTCACGCCCCGTCCTCGCAGTTTTACTTGTGCCAGTATCTCGTCTCCTGCATTCCAAACTTTACAGAACCTCTCCTGGGAACCCTGCAGAACTAGTACTCCTGAAAGAAAGGATATTGCGGAGACATGGCTTAGCCACAGCCTGGGGGATGTTTCCAGAATGAGATTTTCACTCTGCAGCAGAGTGTGCGCTGATATTGTAACCTCCCCACAAAAATAAAAAAAAAAAAATGAATTTAAAAAAGTGTAACCCCTCCACAAAAATATTTTAAGGAATTTTAAATATTAATAATCGAATGTAACCTCTGAACAAAATTGGTTCCCATATATTATCTACGTGCAGAAATGCATTCACATTTAATGTACCCACAAAATTCTTTTCTCATTAAATGTTAAGTTCGAAACAGAAAAATTCCTAAACAAAAATATAATAGAAAATTCAGTAACCTGATAAATTTTATGACGACAGCAGCGCTGCGCCACGGCCCTGTACTCTGAATAAAAAAAGCAAAAGTTCTTACCTCAATAAAAACTGCGAATATATCTGCTCTTACCAAAAAAAAATTCGGCACAGCTTCGTGCAATGCTGGCCTACATTTTTGTGATTCTTGAAGGGAATGATCATGCATTGGACATATTCTTTAAATTGAAATGAATGCTTTTTTTTAAAAAAATTACTTTATATTTTTAAAATTTTTATAGGGGCATTTTTTTTAAAAGAAATTGGATGACAGTTAACATACATTACTAGATATGCGCAAGGCTGCTTCTTTACCTTCTACAATAATACTCATCCTCCAGAGTCGCGACCAGAGCAGACTGCCGACACGCGCAGACACTCGCAGACTACCGCCGACTACTGAAGACTACTGAAGACTACTCAAGACTACTGTCGACTCACGCAGAGTACTGCATACTAGCACAGACTAATGCCGACTAGCGACAAGCAATAACTAACTGCTCTCTGGTCAGAGACTCTCCTTAGTCTTGCCTGTTGCAGGCAGCGCATATAGCGCATACCTCGTACATGACCCTCCACTGGGTGGGAAAAATTAGGCAGCGATGGTGAGTCAATTGGACTTGCCATGATCAACAAATTTTTCTTAATTAACTAAGTTTACAATCACAGAATATATACATATATATAAGTGCCGAACATGAAATAAAATATAGTGCACATGCACTGAGTACAGAACATATCAAGCAATGACAAAATATATACGCAATGAGTACAAAACATATTAACAAATGACATAAAGTGCACACGCACTGTAGTTCAGAACATATCAGCAAATCACAAAGTGTATGTGCAATGAATACAAATCATATTAACAAATGACATAAAGTGCACACACACTGTAGTTTTTTTCTACTATTGTACAAGAACTAGGATAGGAAAGGGAAGGATTGCATCATGGTCGTAGCACATTAGGTTGCACGCAGCTACACTGAAAGTCCATACCTTTCTACAGAAGCACAACACCAAGTGAGACAATGTGAAGGTCTTTTCCCTGAAGTATTAATCAGTGTAGCCAAGACACTGAAATGTCGTATTAATATTCCATGTTATCATTTTGGTAGTACATTGGGTACACCAAACAGTGGGACCATAATAACATCTATATCGTTCAAGGTGGTGGACAGCATGTCATGTCAACACCGCGTTCTTGTAAGGTACACCAAAGTAGAATTAGTGCAAAAACCAAATATAGTGCTCCATGAGCATGAGGATAGACAGGACAAACGGATATTGCAGTAATTTCTGGTAATTAGGTCAGAAGGTGAAGGACATTAAGTCACATGCTAGTCTTCATTGAGAATTACACTAATCTAACAACTGATTTGAGGAATTCGTGGCACTCATCGCCCAGTTACTGAACATTTCTGTACCATGTATGAAGTATTACAGAATAATGTTCATAAGTAATCTGTTTACAGAGAACATTGGCATTCATTGACCAGTTACAAACCATCAGAAGTCATCAATCAAAACAGGAGCTAATGAGTGTAGCATCAAGCTACTGGTATTCATACACATAGCATGAAAGTGACATAATACAAATTTAAAGTGTAAGAAACAGTGGCATTCATTGGTCAGCAAGTATTGAATATTACAAGACATTTCTCATCATTCAAGTGACATATGACATATTTAAAAATAATTATTGGCACTCATTGGCCAGTTACAAATCATCAGAAATTATCAGTCAAAAGAGGAGCTAATGAGTGTAGCATCAAGCTGGTGGTATTCATATATATATATATATAGCATAAAAGTGACATAATACAAATTTAAAATATAAGAAACAGTGGCATTCGTTGGTCAGCAAGTATTGAATATTACAAAACATTTTTCATCATTCAAGTGACATATGACATATTTAAAAATAATTATTGGCACTCAGTGGCCGGTTACAAAACATCAGAAGTCATCAGTCAAAACAGGAGCTAATGAGTGTAGAGCATGCATGTATTATTACAAAATATCATTCACTATTACTCAGAACTCATCATTCAAGTGACATATGACATATTTAAAAAATGTAACACTCTGTAACTATTACTCAAAGTCTGTGATTAGAAAACATCATTCAGTATTACTCATAACTCTTTTAAATTGGTACCATTCTTTGGGACTGGTAATAAATTTTTTTTGTGCTAGCAATGCATTGCGTTGCGATCGATAGTTAATTACTGGAGGCATAACAATTTTTGCATTTCACTTATTGCTGCAAATGAAGATGGGTAACGTCATTCATCATGAGTCAGCTGTAGCAAGGTTATGTAGCAAATAGAGTATATGTGATCACATTCATGAATGACACAGGTTTAATGACCAACTGCTTATAGCACATTAATTTCATGAATAATTTCTCCTGCAAAAAATACAAAATGGATTATTAAGCTGGAAGAAGAAACGCATATTATGCTGAAAAGTAGTGAACTTCGAATTAACAGGTAATGAAATGTGTATTGAATATATATGTTCTCTAGCTGTCCTTTCCAAAACCTTCAGTCATCATACCATGGGACATAAGATATACTGTCAAAACGAACTGCAACACATACTTAAATAACTACATATCATTTCCTAACAAACAGTAAATATATAAACTTCATCTGCAAAGAAAAACTTCATTATCATTACTATCATCACCTACAAAGAAGAACTTCTTTATCCATATCACCATAATTCCATTATTATCATCACATGTAAAGAAAAACTTCATTACCCATATTAGCATATTCTGCATCACTGTTCATCATTCATTATCATCTGCAAAAAAGTCACTTCATTATCCAACTATTCATAGTATAGAGATCCTTATTTCTAGCATATTTCATCACTAAAACTAAGATGTGTAGTTCTGTCTGACAGCCTGCATCAATCGCCTCGTATTCTGAAAGAAAAAATTAGTTAAGACTGCTATCATACGATGTGTATAGTATATTCTTGTTAATGCTTGTTAATTCTGATCCATTTACTCTTCGTGACGAGGTATTGCATCTTCTTTCGTTCATTCCGAAGGTGAAATTTCCATATTTTATTTCTTTTCCACGTTATTTCTTTCTGAAATTGATGAACAATGATTAATGTCTTGCATTTAAATCATATACTCATTAAATAAAAGCTGGTTTATAGTGATAAAATTGAGCATACAGCATAGCATGACAGAAAACGTAATATGTCAAAAACATAGACAGTGTTCAGATGCAAAAGAGTACACAGAATATCTCAATATGGCAGCAAAAAAAAAAAAGAAAATAGTCACGATGATGAGCTATCATAAGGCATAATGTCCAAGTCAACTGGTGTTTGTTACATCTTAAATATTTTATAGTGTATACAAACAAAACAGTAAAATAATCATACACGCATGAAAAATGGAAAATGTGAACGGTCTGATGTATAACGACAAGAAATGCGACCTGTTAACCTTACCTTGCCGGGAACTTGCCAAGAAAAAATACGATAATCAACAGTAAGTAATCACATAAATATAATTGCATAAGTGGTCATAAAATGTGTAAGTTCATCTGGAAAAGATGTGCACGGTCTGATGTGTAACGACAAGAAAAGCGACCTGCTAACCTTACCTTGCCGGGCACTTGCCAAGAAAAATACGATAATCATCAGTAAGTGTTCACATAAGTATAATTGCACAAGTGGTCATGAAAAGTGTAAGTTCATCTGGAAAAAATGTGCACGGTCTGATGTGTAACGACAAGAAAAGCCTCTGTTGGATAAATAGTGCGTACGTACTAATATCTTCTGTCCAATGTGAAAGTCACGGCGTGTACAAACCTGTTTTTGCTGTCTTCTCCGACGCTCTGTGGCACGTTTGATGTTGTTCAGCGTAATGTCAATTATTTCATGGTGTCGTAGTCGATGAGATGTAGGAAAGGTTACTAATTCTTTAATTTTGTAAGGTGGTTCAACATTTCTCAGTATAACAGTCGGAGATAGCATAGTAGATTCATTTGGTATGGAATTAATTACATCCTGGAATGAGAATATGTGTGTGTCCCAATCAATATGTTTTTTATGGCAGTATATTCTACATAGTTTACCAATTTGTTTCATTAGTCGTTCACAAGGGTTCGAAGAAGCATGGTACCTGGAAATACAGATCGGAGAAATGTTTCTAGCTCGTAACATACGTGTCCATATATCAGATCGAAACTGTGGTCCATTGTCGGAATTACTTTCAACACATGCCCTATACGAAATAGAAAATCTTTTACAAATGCTCTCGAAACAGTTTTAGCAGTAGCTTTGCCTAACGCAGTGAATGTAACAAATTTTGAAGTGAGTTCAACAACGACAAAGATGTGGCAAAAACCTCCATTACTTCTGGGAATCGGACCAAAAATGTCTACAGCGGCCATGTGTCTCAATTTAACAGGTACAATGGGATGTAATGGAGGAATATGTGAAGTTGTATCTGACTTAGCTTTCTAGCAGATTTTACATGACGCTAAAACTCGTCGAATACGTTTCTCCATGTTGGTAAAATAACAGTTCCGTCTCAGTATAAGAAAACATTTTCTGGCTCCGTAATGTGCGTAACTTAAATGAGTAAACCAACTTCATTTGTTAACAAGCTCGTCAGGAATGCATAATAAACAATTTTTGCTGTCAGGGTGAGAGCGGCGAAACAGAATGTTATTGCGTACAGTGTAATGGTTTCTAATGGTAACATTATTCCTATCTTGCGAAAGGTGTTTAATTTCTTTCCATACGTTGTCTTTACTCTGCTCTTGTGCTATGTCTTGTAATGACGACGAAATGAAATTCTGAAATGCAACTTGTTGAACGTACATGACGCTGAAATTTGTTTTGCAGAAGTTGGTCGCGATGTCTAGCTGATTGTTGCTGAGAGAACGGGATAGTGCGTCTGCTACAATATTTTGTGTACCGGGAATGTGAACAATTGTAAAATTAAATTCCTGCAAATAGGAACTGTATAGCTCTATGATCTGTGTAAATGGTCGTATGTCTTCCATAAAGAAAATGCCGAAATCTCGTAAATGCCCATACAACACATAATGTTTCAAGTACTGTAACAGAATAATTGCGTTCAGCAGGTGACAGAATGCGACTCGCAAAGGCGATGTTTTTAATTACTGAACAACCATCTTCTTCAATTCCCTGAAAAATGTGTACGCCTAAAGAGGTGTTAGAACTGTCGGTGGCAATGGAAAAATTTCTAGTAAGATCTGGGTGTGACAAAAGTGGTGCATTCAACAAAGCTTCTTTCAGGTTCACAAATTCAGATTGTGCTTGCCTATCCCAGGACCAAATAGTGTTTTTACCTGTCAATTGACATAATCTAGGGGTGTCTAAAGCAGGGTAATGAATAAATTTACGAAAAAAGTTAACTAAGCCCCAAAAGCTGCGTAGTTGTTTCTTCGTCGTAGGAACAGTAATGTCACGTAAAGCTTGAAGATTTTCCGGGTCAGGCGCAATGCCCTCTGCTGAAATTACATGTCTAAGAAATTTTATAGAAGTTTTGCCAAAGTGCGATTTACTGAGATTAACTGTGAGTCCTTGTGCACGAAAAGTTCGAAACAGTTGTTCAAGAATCAGATTGTGTTCAGACCAGTTAGCTTCTGCAATAAGAATGTCGTCTACATACGTTGTGATTCTGTCTTTAAGTTCTGTCGGAAGTATTGTATTCAAACCGCGAATAAATGCTGCTGAAGGAATAGTTAAACCGAACGGTAATTTACAAAATTGATAACAGTCACCAAAACAGAGAAAAGCCGTGTACTTTCTGCAGTCCGGATGGAGTTGAATTTGCCAAAATCCCGATTTCAAATCTAATGTGGAATAAATAGCAGTACCACGAAATTTCTGTAGAAGTTCTTCTAGTGTCTGTGGCCGATCCGTATCATTAATAATAATGTCATTGATGTGTCGCGAATCAAGTACGAGGCGAAGTGAACCATCCTTTTTCTTAACAATATGGAGCGGGTTTATGTACGGACTAACTGCCGGTTCAGTAATTCCCTGGTCAAGCATATCTTGCAATTCTTTCTTAACTTGTTCTCTGTGAATATACGGAATGGGATAATGTTTGGCTTTAAATGTGTCGTGCTGTTTAACTTGAAATTCATGCATAAAACCGGACATAGTACCAGGAACGTTGTCAAAAACTGGAGCTTGCTGTAAAAGAATTTTGCGTAGTTGCGTGCGTTCGCCGTCTGTATTTGCAGTGCTCTGTTTAACTTTATCAGAAATCATCTGTATAACGTCATAGTCGGCTTCGTCTGGGGTATTATAGTTGTGTACGTACGTATCTGTGAACAATGTGGAATGACAGTCTATGTTACGTGATGCGGAAATGACCCATGGACGATTAATTGTTTGTTCATCTGCAGATAAAGATTGCTGAAATTCTAAAGCCAGTTGTACAAAAAATGGTTCAAATGGCTCTGAGCACTATGGGACTTAACTTCTGTGGTCATCAGTCCCCTAGAACTTAGAACTACTTAAACCTAACTAACCTAAGGACTTCACACACATCCATGCCCGAGGCAGGATTCGAACCTGCGACCGCAGCGGTCACGCGGTTCCAGACTGAAGCGCCTTTAACCGCACGACCACACCGGCCGGCCCAGTTGTACATTTTCATCCTTTAACATTAAATAGGAGTTTTGAAAGTCAATAATTGCGTCGTGTTGTACCAGAAAATTCGTACCTAAAATAACGTCTGTTGTCAATAAGGGAACAATCCAAAAATTTAAGTGAAATGTATGACCTGCAATACAAAATGATAAATGTGTCCGTGATTTTACATCTACTACTTTACCAGATACTGCTCCTTTTACTTTAGTTTTGCCTAATGGTAACGTAGGATAGGTATTCTCTTTGTTACATTCGTTGAAAGTTTCCTCAATTATGACTGACATAGAAGATCCAGAATCGATTACTGCTGAAAATTTCGATGATCCAATTTTTACTTCAATGACAGGGTGTGAAATGGTTTTTTGAATAACTGGTCTTTCCTGCAAAAGAGTGTCTCGGATGTCGTCAAAAGTATTAACATTTTCGTGAACAAGATTCTGCGTGTCAAAAGTATTGCTTGCGTTGCTGGAAAATGCAACCTGTACTGTATCGAGTCAAATTCTATCTGACGTGCTGTTATTTTCGCGAGGATGCCGTGGCATTTCCACTATTTGAACTGTTCTGTTATTTCTTCCTGACGTACTACGTTCGGGATGATATCTACTGTCTGGTTCATTCATGATAATCTGTTGTTGTGGATGAGTCTGCTGTTGGTAAGACCGACTGTTATTAAACGTACACCGAAAATTGTGCTCATTATTTTTACGTCTGTCATGATAGTCATTGCTATATGGTGCATTGCGATAGGAATTGAAATGGTGTGTTTTCTGTACGTACTGATTTCCTTGTTGCTGTGCGTTACTGTTTGTTGGAGCTGACGCCATGCGTGTAGGCGGCGAAACATTAAAGCTTGGTTGACCTTGTACATTACATTGTTGGTTAGGTATGCTAACCGGCTGGCTTTCATGCTGTTGCGATGAAAAACGTCTATTGTTATCAAAATGTGGTTCCTGTTGCTGATAATTTTGACGTTACTGATAATTAAAATTTTGTCTGTTATTAAAGTTCTCGTGGTTGTCATTTCTGGAGCGTCTAATGAAATTGTCACTTTCGGTAAAATTTGTCATATCAGGTTTTCTTTACACGTTCATAATTAGAGATAGATCGATAGTTGAAGAGCTGTTTTAATAGATATATAGGATAGTAGAAGAGAAGGCAGCAGTGCAGAAAACTAAAGATAAAACAGCACTACTATGGCTCGGGGCCATGTGCACGCTACGGCACATATTCATTAAACCGTAATGGACCCCCTGAGGTCAATTACACGCTGCAAATATATTTTAGTTTCTGCATTCTCCTCATGAATTTTCAGTCTCCAACTTTGTCCGATTACGAAACCATTGTGTTGGCGCTGTCCTATTCAGAGAGGAATGTTCGTCATAAGAAAATAAGAGAAATCAGAGCTGGAACGGAAAGATTAATGTGTTCGTTTTTCGCGCGTGCTGGTCGAGAGTGGAAAGGTAGAGAAATAGGTGGTTCGATCAACCTTCCGCCAGGCACTTAGTAGTGAATTGCAGAATAGTCATGAACATGTAAATATACCGAGTCACCTGCCCGAAGTGGCAAGAGTCATTCCGTCTCCTGGTGGTTTGCGGTGACAGTGTTGTGGCTCGTCGGTGTAATCGCCCATACACACGAGCATACATTCCCTCTCTCTCTCGCTTTTTGTCTCTCTCGCTCACCCCCCCCCCCCCCCCCCCACACACACACATATATATTAGCTGCTAATGACACACCATATGCACCAGGATGCGAAAGAAAATGAATGTCCTGGAGGTGACGAGATCAACTTCTCCGAAATGTATGTGTTACACTTCACAAAGTAGACATCGTCGACATTCCATTGCGGCCGTTACGTTGCACCATGATACTGTATTATAAATGGCGCCCTACAGTGATCACGAAAGTACACACCATAAAGATAGAGGGCAAACACCTTCGAAGTTACCGACGGTACAGGACGTTCAGCGAGGAATACACTCCAGAAGAATGCATATAGACTCATACTTGTGTAACGGTGAGATGAGAACAGATGGAATGTGATGGCATGCAACCGCATGCGAAACAGTCTACTGTAGAGCTTATTGTGAAACTGGCTATCCTCTGAGGCATAGCTGCAGGTAGGGTAATAGTACATTTAATCAGCAAGGAAAAAGCAGACATCGAGTGATAGAATTTGTCCAGTGGTTCAAGGTAGTATGAACTGGAATGTCACCCTATTCCGGAGGGTTAGTTTGCTCTAAAAGAGTATGATTTTTATACGCAGGTCAGGAATCAATCGAAGAAAGTTGTTTTGACCAGCTGTTGGCCAAAATCAGTGTTCATACCGTAGGTGTAGTTCTCGTACGGCCACTTTCTCACTCTACTTTCCAGTGACGTAAATATTCCCTACTGCCCTTGCAAGATCACGCACACGAGGAAAAAACGTAGATGGCAGAGCCCCTCCAACTTGTCGTAGCACAATAAATAACTTTCAAGTCAGTTTACCATCTAGATTAACAGTTAGCATTATTGTGTAAGAATGCGCTGAAGCACTGAAGTTAATTAAACTTGATACAACTGTCTAGTACCTCTAATTTCTAGGGCTCCTTTCATACGCATTTCCTCTTCAAATCTCAGTTGAAGAAAAATTCGTGATTGAACGTTGGGATACGTTTATTTATGTCACCTATAAATCTGTGGGCCAATATCGAAGTTTGCTGTGCATCGCCAAGTTGACGCTTTGTTTGCCATTTAGTTATCTTATGTCTTCCAATTTTGAAGCAGTATTTCTAGCTACGTAACCACCCGCTGCTTCCCTCGAAATCACTGTAATCTACGTCACGTGCCATTTCATCTGCATAAGCACATCCTGTAAACCGTATCGAGCATCCTTGACACGTGTAAACAACGTTTTTTGTAACAACTGCGCCTTGTCCTCCGTTCAATATCGGCAGCTTTTTAAGGCACTACACGTCATGTTGCTGCGGATTTATTGTAATCTGTTGGTTGTTCTTTTCTTATTATGCTCTGGTATATCTTCCATGTACGTAATTACGTTTAGTACGCGCTCCTTGGCCAATGATCGTCCTTTGCTACGTCTCACTGAAGACAGGGTTTATGGCACCGTGTGTGACATGTTGGCTCAACACCTGTTTCAGTATCACTTTCACTTGTTAAGCACATACCGCCATCATTGACTCCTCACGTACATTGTCTGCACACTCGAGCGTATACGACACCCCAGATTTTACTGACTTATCTTGCACAAACGTTAATATTTCATATACTACCACTTTCCCTCCGTGTGAAATTCCTTGGGTTCCTTCTTGCCGAAATGTCAACTTCAGCAACTGTCGTTATAGGTATGATGCAATGTTTGCTTTGTTTATCGTTGCCGTTGCTCTGCTTTGTATCAACACCACTAGCATTGTAACATTGTTATGAGATACTCGTCAACCAGGAAGTTCTACAAGTACGCTCCGTAGCCTTATGCTGTGCTCACCATTGGATACCTCCAGTCCCGTCCCCTGTTTCATTTAGCAGCCAATATTGTGGTTGCGTGATAGACGCTACGTGGTTCGTGGAATACTGTAAACATCATTGGCCTTTGCGACCTGACACTCAAGGGCCTCGTTGTTAGCATAAGAGTGTCAGGTCAATCCATCAGACACAAAATACGAGCCACATTCATTCGAACAGGATAACATATTTGTCCAAGCCCTTGTGCGAGTTGGCATGGGAAACCTCTTTCAACAGCCTGTCCCTCATTAGTATAACCAATACGCCAATAACGGCGTAAGTATTTAGGTACACAGTTGACAACTGCACACTCTCAGGACACAGCTAAAAGTTTAGGAACAATCATGAGGTCATTTCAACAGGAGCTAATTTTGCTACGGTTTAGGCTCGAGATCAATTGCTTTGTGTAATGACACCTTTCATATCAAGTTACTTAAAGTCATATATTTTGTGTTGTGGGTTGGCAGGAAAGCCAACATCGTGTTATTAGAGGAAGCCGAAAGGCACGCGTTTTAGCTCACGCAGGCTGGCGTGAGGTCTGGAACAGGACAAGGAAATTAGAATTTAGAAAAACGGACGTAGCTGGTGGAATACTTAACTTTAATCCATTAATGATGAGCGTCGCTCTTGACTGTACATTATTCACATTATCAATAGTAACTGAACATGGCGCCTTGCTAGGTCGTAGCAAATGACGTAGCTGAACGCTATGCTAACTATCGTCTCGGCAAATGAGAGCGTATTTTGTCAGTGAACCATCGCTAGCAAAGTCGGTTGTACCACTGGGGCGAGTGCTAGGAAGTCTCTCTAGACCTGCCGTAAGGTGGCGCTCGGTCTGCAATCACTGACAGTGGCGACACGCGGGTCCGACATATACTAACGGACCGCGGCCGATTTAAAGGCTACCACCTAGCAAGTGTGGTGTTTGGCGGTGACACCACATTCAACACAAGGACACTTTAACACTACCTTGCAAGAGCTTCTTACATCTGGACTGCACATTTAAGGTAACTGATGGCGCTGCGGTAACACTCTCGAAGCTGACACGTAATGCTCCAGCATTCCTGTTTCAAGAGATTCGTTATGAACTAAATGGAATAGAAATCGAGCACACACGTTATGCCGGACTAGTATCAACCCTTCAGACGTGCGTTTCAGCCTCAAACTCCGATTTGAACAGCTTGGAAAATGTGAGCTGGTTCATAGACGGACTAGATGTCGGATAAAGTCGATATACTGCTCGCTTCCATTTTTAATGTAGGAGGCTGTGCGTGCATTCGTCGACTGAATGAGTGCATCGAATACAGCTATTAAAACTCCCCCGTCTGGCACTAACATTTCCTCATGCTCCTTCCACACCGACAACTGATATCTCAGCCTGTTGTGACGGTAGCACCACACAAAGCCACTAATGCTGTAGGCAGATAATTAATTTAAACAAACTTCACAAATTTAAATAAATTTAATCAAATTTATACAAATTTAAGCAAATTATATTGGAATTGAATGGCATCATGAGCAGTCCCTAGTGCAGGCAACACTACATTAACCCCACTTCAGCCGCAGGAGAAATATCTTAGAGCAAAATTCCCACCAAAGTTCGAAATTCCCGTCCATTTTGCATGAGGATAACGGACATCATGCAAAAAAGTCGGAAAGGAAGGACCTGTAGAATTTCCTGCCATTATTCAAGCTTCCCAGCAGAGGGGGGCGTGGCACTTTCCCGCCAAAAGCCGCCATCTTGAATAATGGTACTCACGTCATCAGCTAACGTCACGGCCGCTATCTTGGATAACGACACTCGCGTCATCAGCTGACGTCACGGCCTCCACCTTGGATGAAGTCAGTGGGGCCGCACCGGCCTAGTTCTCTTACTGACGTGATGTGTGGCTAATGAGCAGCCACTCAACCATGAAATCCAAGTTTTCTCACCTCCCGCCTAACTGACATAGTACTTGCTTTGGATCCCGACACAGTTTGGAATTCATGTGTGATGGTCTGGATAGATGCCTGCATATCACACATTACGACCTTCGTCAACTGTCGGCAGTCTCTTGTCAGTCAACAGAGATGGTCGGCCTGTCCGCTTTTGTGTTGTACATGTCCCTTCACGTTTCCACTTCACTGTCACATCGGAAACAGTGGAGCTAGAGATGTTTAGGAGTGTGGAAATCTCTCGTGCAGACGTATGACACTAGTGACACCCAATCACCTGACCACGTTCGAATTCCATGAGTTCCGTGGAGCTCCCCATTCTGCTCTCTCATGACGTCAGAGAGTACCGAGATTGCTGATCTACATCTACGTCTACAGGGTTATTCTGCATTTCACTCTTAAGTGCCTGGCAGAGGTTCATCGAACCATTTTCGTACTACTTCTCTACCATTCCACTCTAGAAAGGTGCGTGGAAAAAAGGAACACCTAAATCTTTCCGTTGGAGCTCTGGTTTCTCTTATTTTATTATGATGTTCATTTCTCCCTACGTAGGCGGGAATCAACAAAATATTTTCGTATTCGGGAGAGGAAGTTGGTGATTGAAATTTCATAAATAGATCTCGCCGTAAAGAAAACTGGCTTTGTTTCAGTGACGGCCACCCCAACTCTTGTATCATATCAGTAACGCTCTCACCCCCTATTGCGCGATAACACGAAACGAGCTGCCTTTCTTTTCACTTTTTCGCTGTCCTCCGTCAATCCTACCTGGTAAATATTCGATACCGCGGAGCAATATTCCAGCAGGAGACAGACAAGTGTAATGTAGGCTGTCTGTTTAGTGCGTTTGTCGCATCTTCTGAGTGTTCTGCCAACAAAGCGCAGTGTTTGTTTCGCCTTCCCCACAATTTTATCTATGTGGTCTTTCCAATTTAAGTTGCTCTTAATTTCAATTAATAGGTATTTAGTCGAATCGACATCCCTTCGATTTGTTCGATTTATCGTATACCCGTAATTTATCGGATTTCCATTAGCACCCATGTGGATGACCTCGCACTTTTCTTTGTATAGTGCCAATTGCCACTTTTCGCAGCATACAGAAATTCTCTCTAGATCATTTGTAGTTGGAATTGATCGTCTGATGATTTTACTAGATGGTAAATTACAGCGTCATCTGCAAACAATCTAAGGGGGCTGCTCAGATTATCACCTAGACCATTTATGTAAATCAGGAACAGCAGAGGGCCTATGACACTACCTTGCGGAATGCCAGATATCACTTCTGTTTACTCTAAGATTTACCGTCCATCACTACAAACTGTGACCTCCCTGAGAAGAAATCACGAATTCAGCCACACAACTGAGATGATACTCCATACGCACGACATGTGATTAATAGTCGCTTGTGAGGAGCGGTACAAAATATTTCTGAGATCCCTTGTCAATAGCACACATTATTTCATGGGAATAAAGAGCTAGCTGCGTTGCACAAGAACGATATTTTCTGTGTCCGTGTTGGTTATGTATCTTTAAGTCATTTTCTTCAGGGTGATTCATAATGTTCGAGTACAGTATATGCTCCAAAATCGTATTGCAAATTGAGGTCAGTGATATGGGTCTGTAATTCAATGGGTTGGTCTTATTTCCTTTCTTGAATATTGGTGTGACCTGTGCTACTTTCCAGTCTTTAGGAACAGACCTTTCGTCAAGTGAGCGGTTGTATATGATTGCTAAGAAAATCGCCATTTTGCCTGCATACTCTGAAAGGAACCTGACTGGTATACCATCCGGACCGGAAGACATGCCTTTCTTAAGTGATTTTACCTGTTTCGCAACACCTAAGATATCTGCTTTTAATTCACGCATGCTAACAGCTGTTCTGGTTTCAAATTCTGGAATATTTACTTCGTCTTCTCTCGTGAAGGAATAACGGAAAATTGTATTCATTAACACCTCTTTAGTGACACTATCATCGGTAACATTTCCATCGCTATCGCGGAATGACGGTATTGACTGTTTTTCCCACTGGTGTACTTTACATACGACCAGAATCTCTTTGAGTTTTCTACCATTTTTTGAGTCAATGGTTCTTTGTGGAAACTATTAAAAGCATCTCGCATTGACGTCCGCACTAAATTTCGAGCTTCCGTGAAACTTAGCCAGTCTTGGGGATTTTGCTTTCTTCTGAATTTGGCATGCTTTTATCGTTGCTTCTACAACAGTGTTCTGACGAATTTTGTGTACTGTGGTGGATCAATCCCGTCTCTTATTAACTTATTCAGTATGAGTCTATGTACTGCTGTCGATACTGCATCTTTGAATTTGAGCCATATCTGGTCTACACTTACATAATTAGCTTGGAAGGAATGGAGACTCTCTCTTAGGAAGGCATCGACTGAATTTTATCTGCTGTTTTAAAGAGAGATATTTTGGGTTTATTTTTAGTGGTTTTCGTTGATATGGTTTTAAGCCTCGCTGCAATGACCTTGTGTTCACTAATCCCTGTATCCGTCATGACGCTCTCCCTTAGATCAGGGTTATTTGTCGCTAAGAGGTCAAGTGTGTTTTCTCAAACATTTACAATTAGTGTGGGCTCATGAACTAATTGTGCAAAGTAATTCTCAGAGAAGGTATTTAGTACAATTTCGGAAGATGTTTTCTGTCTTCTACCGGCTTTCAACGTGTACTTTCGCCAACAAATCTGGGGTAAATTGAGGTCTCCACCAAATATAACTGTATGAGTGGAGCACTTATTTGTAATGAGATTCAAGTTTTCTTTGAACTGTTCAGCTATTATATCATCTGAGTCGGTGGGGGGGGGGGGGGGGGTCGGGTCGGTTGAAGGAGCCAATTATTATTTTGGTACGGCTGTTGAGTATGACCTCTACCCATCGTAATTCACGGGAACTACCTATTTCAACTTCACTACAAGATAAACTACTACCAACAGACACAAACACACTACCACCTACTTTATTTAATCTATCGTTTCTGAACACGGTTTGCGTCTTTGTAAAAATTTCGGCAGAATTCTTCTCCGCCTTTAGCCAGCTTTCTGTTCCTATAACGATTTCAGCTTCAGTGTTTTATATCAGCGCTTGAAGCTCTGGTAGTTTTCCAACACAGCTACGAAAATTTACAACTACAATACCGACTGTTGCTTGGAGTGCCTGCCAGTACGTGGCAGCACAATGCACCTAATTTGAAAGACCTATGTTTTTGTGGGTGTCCCAAGTGTACATTGTCACGGTGGTTCATTTATGGTATATAAATCAAAGGCCAGAATTTTTATTACGTGGTTAATCCGCCTAGCTGAATCTTTGCTGTGTGTACACACACCTGACACACTGGTATAGTATTGAAACAATCAAGAAGAGATATTTTCTACAGATATTTATTAAAAAACTTTCATCCTTTAGTTATCTACAGCACACTCTGGTAACAAAGAGTAATCTGCTTTCTGCATAACAATGAGCTGTTTAGGGCAATTTGTATTAATTATAACTAAAGATCGTCTTTAATACTAAGACAATACACACTATATATTGCACTGGCATTTATCTTGGTTCGGTCAGTTACCAAAGCATCGTACATGGCTCGTTAATCTCTAACGTAGGTGGAACCAACCAACCGAGTCCTGTAAGTACAGATTAGAAGTAGTGTAGGCGACAAATTTGGTGCTACAAAAATGCCAAAGCCCATGGACTATACAATTTTCTTCCATTGTTGCTCAGAGCGATGATGACGTGGTCTGATCACTCAAATCAACGTCACACAGTCTTTCTTGTGAGTAGTGGACATATGTGTCATTGTACATTTTAAAATCATGATCTAATAGTTAAAGTATCGCTCCCATATAGTAATAATTGTTACATAATTACATTATACAAACTAAACAGAAATTCTTCCCATACTTTGTGGAACAGTCAGTACTCTAGTGTATCCATGAAGTGTCTAAATCTGCCAAGTTTGATGTGTGGGGCCTGTTTTGTGGCATACGTTATGTAAAACCACAAATACGTCAACTCGGAGACTTAGTCAACTATTTTGTTGTGTTTGTTAGTTATAAACTTTAAGTAATTGATAATATCTGCTTATCAGTATTTTAGAACATACTTCATAGTAAAAGTACAGCAATCTTATGTCTATGAAAGCGGAGTATGGCTTCCGCTACCATTCTTAAAAACTGACTATGCTTCCTCCATTTTTCAGTATATAACTAACATATTTTTATAGAATGTATTAATCTGTGTATAGAAGTTACTAAGGCATTGTATATTAAGTGAGCTCCATGTTTTTATTATCAGTTCCAGATGGTTTTCTGTTCTTTCTTTCATTAAATACCTCCAACAGCTCTTATCATGTCAAATGGTCAACACGGATCGTGGTAGTACTCATTACGAGGATTTCCCTCTTTACAGAAAGACTATAACTTTTTAAAATAATCTAATATCACTCACTGTAATATTCGTTTGGTTTGAAGAATTTGTAGACAATGCGGCACCTTTACAGCAAAGAAGTTCAAGCGTTAGTGCTGTGTTCCACAGCAGTTTCATGACGATATAAAAATGTTCCAGCGTGACGTCAACTTAGTTAGTACGACAAATTTCAACTGATTAAAATGGCGTCCGGTGGTAACTTTCAAGGCGTCCTCCTCATCCAAGTAACTTACTTCTCAGGGTTCAGTGTCTTAGTGCTGGCTGCGACACCTGGAAGAGAACCGCCACTGTAAAGGTTCTACAGAAGAAAGACTAAATTTTTCACAAATGAAACAAACTAAAATACTAATGGCTGTTCTTATAGTTCATTGCTGATACTCAAAGGAAAGTGGGGGACGTAATAACCTGAGCACACACAAATTAACTTGAACATCCAGGTGGTTTAAAGCAGGTCGAAAGCGTGTGTGCATTGGTCTGTATAAACTCTGAATATATGCTAACGATTCTTTACACACACACACACACACACACACACACACACACACACACACACACAGAGAGAGAGAGAGAGAGAGAGAGAGAGAGAGAGAGAGATTAAAAAGCTTAATTCCGTAACAGATACTATTTTTTTCCCAGAACTGGCTACGGTGCTTTGAATGTAACTGTTGTGAAAGGCAAATACGACATTTAGTTTCATTTAAATATACGTCTAGTAGATTACATGTACTGTTATCTTTCTTAGTAAGGGCGTTGTCACCTGAACGATGATATTTCGTGCTATGAACAATGCATGTCTTATTGAACGAATAGGTTACCTAAAATATTATCATCAGGTTTCGATGTGCCCTTTTCTTTCTATATGGCCATGGGAGCCACTGCTAATGATTATATGACATAACAAAAAATTAATGAAACACTTCAATGGGTACCTTCCCCTCCTACTTAACCACTTACTTCTGTGTGGATAAAGCTATTGCCATATATACCATTACAGAAACGCCACTATGGATTGCACGTTTCTTCTGACGTTCTCTTTTCTATATGCGCACAACAGTAAGGAACAATATAAACGTCTACTCTTCGGACAAGATGAAATGCATCCCTTGTTTGATAGTCTTGGATTTCTAATCCTTGCAACACTGTAAAATGTACATTACTGAGCTGGTTAGAGGTGCAATGACAGTTACCGTTTGCTGGAAGCCGTTTTGGTGCTTGTCAGAATGCACTTAGTTCTCACCTAGTCAATCAAAATTTTGTAAGATTATATTTGCATGAACACCATCATTACTAATAGGAAGAATAATTTCGGAAAGAATACACATGTACTTTTAACTCTTGGTTTAGTAATTGTGGTTGCTCTTTCACGTTTCCACTTCAGAATCACATACACAACACACGACTTGGACAGCTTTAGTAGGTTTGAAGCGTCGGCAATGTAATTGTTATTCACATTACGCCCACTGACTGGACCACGTTAGAGGCCACTAACAGATCAGGTAGAACGTTCTCTACGAAATAATTATAACGTTGGCCGTTGATCCTGAGTGGAAGAAAATGAGGCCCTTCCAAACTGTTATTAACTATGCCGGCCCAAACGTTGACAGAAAATCTTTGTTGATAACTTGCCTCCACAGATGAGTGGGGATTGACGTCCGCCCATACATGCCTATTGTGAAAATTTACACTCTGATCTCGCTGAAACTCGTTGGAGAAAATGAGTTGTAAGACAGAAACAAAGCGTTTTCAGATCCATGTTAATATAAAATAATTTATGCCTCTGCATGTGAGGAATGTATCCTGCAATTTGTGCCGTACGTTGTTGTTACACGCTGTGTAATTGTCCACACAAATCATCAAGCAGAAGATGTCAGTGCGTTTTCTGGGTATACGTTCGATTCCCTTGCCGTGTAAGTGATCAGGAGCCAAAGTACCATAAAGTGCAGCTCTGGTGTACTCCGTTTGTGAGTTCGCCATTTAACAAAAGACCAGTATTAATAAAGTCAGGTCTTGCGCACTTGGCGGTAAATGGTAAACGTAAACTTAAGAGTGACAGGGTGTGAGTGGATGAACGGTTAACGAAGATTTTGTTCTGTAAATTTTAGTATTTGAAACATTGTAGCTACCTCCATTTTGGCATGTTCTAGAGAGAGATCTGATAATAGCGCCCTTGAGAACTAGATACCTACGTCAGCATCGTTATGGGGATTCACGTTATATTCAACTGCTGTTATTTTATTGTGGCAGAAAATAAATAAATTGAAAGGAAAAATTCAACAAAGAAACATATTTACAACAAATCTGGACCGAATGACTGCTGTGTTGGAGAAACATTGACAGGATATGCTATTAAAATTTATATCCTCACATTTTGCCAGAAACTTCCTCGCTGTTGACTACAGTGAATTTTCCTTCAAACCACATACTTCCCACACAAAACGAAATGTGTTTCAAGTACGTGGAATAACGTGAAAAATAAGACAGTACATCCTTTCTAATAATTCTCAGTTACTGTGACGGTCTCGTACGTACAACAACGTAATGACATGAGTGCTACATCCCGCACTGAATATCCAGTGTTTGCGACGGTACTGGATCTACTGTCAGCACAATTTCGGCGAGAGCCCAGCAGTAACTGTTTTTCCTGTCACGCTCTCTCACGCAATGGAGAACTCTGCTGTGCCACCACATCGCCTTATATGGTAAGGACGTATAATCGTAACACAATATATAAAGTTTCACGTCCCATTATTTGTAACTAATTATGAACTTTACTATTAAGAACTTTGCTATTATGTAAAAGTACACACCAGTAATAGGTACATAAAACGAAGTTGCAGTAATATCCTCATAAAATATGAGGAAGTCTGTATTAAGAACTGCGATAAAACACCCCGTATCACATTGCTACTTTTAAAGTTCCTTAAAATGTTGCATGAACAAAAATTATTGAAAAGATAGGCTACAATAGAGTAGGATCTTATGGCTGAAGAGTTGCACGTTAAGAAATAAGAAACTGCTCATTTAATGTTGTATGACATTGTGGCTAGTCATTTCCAATAATGTCAGATATGACAGAGCACGTCTTTATCGATCGTACCATGTATTTCTCCCGAAAATATTCCCTCCGTATTCAGCTGATACATATAGTCAATGGACATTATAGGCCTGTTAATTTTACTGTGGTAGGTATCCTCCTCTTTTTATATCTATCTGTCTATAATAGTAAGAACTGACTGTAATTACATATTCATGTCTGTTGCATATTACCATATTATTATCAACGGAGTGGGACTGAATTTACTGATAATTGAATTATATCAATTACTAAGTTACTGTCTATGATGATATACGCATACTTTTGGACGAAAGTAAAATGTAAGTGCCAAATTTACCTACAAATGGTTTAATTTTATTATCAGATACCGTACATTTATTAAAGTTTCAGAACGTACGTAACTTTGTATGAGCAACCAGATTATATTTTTACTAATGTTAGGTAATAAATATGCCTTTTGACACCTTTCATTACTGCAGTAAGTATTTATTATATGCATCAGGTAAAAATATGTAGAGAGTCCTGTTATACAACTGACAGTTAGTTTCGGTACTGAGGCTAGACCATTGTCCAACGAATATTTGGGTTTAGCTCGCGTTCCACAACAGTTATCGACATAAGTCATTCTAATGAACGTCGTCAACCAGTCGCCCATAGCTCTGATGTTTTAACCTGGCAGACAGCCGCAGGCACAAACAGTAGTTAAGTTAGACTGCTGAGGGGAGAGAAGTGGTCTTAGGAGCGTGCCCCGCCTGTCTCTTTCACGGCTGCCGGCCTGCATGCACCCTTGTCCTATGATTCTACAAAAGGAGAATCTTTATATAGGAATACCGAGGGATGATTCTTCGTTGAACTGTGCAAGTAGTATTCCAACCTCATGATCGATTTGCTATAGTTTTTTATTCAGATCAACATAAGAAAGTAAATGACGAAGAACTCACAACAGAAAGCAAAGTGGATTTGGAAGCGGCTGGTGTGCAACTGCATGCTGGGGTTGGCAGTGCGGTAAGCGTGATACTTAAGTCACTCCTCTAACCCGTATCTTGTACAAACATATTTCAAAAGAACCCCTCCACCCCCCCCCCCCCACCACGCACACACACACACACACACACACACACACACACACACACACACACACACTACAAACCACCATGTTAAGGTATATAAAATATTTTAAAATATTTCTAAATGTATTCCACACAATCACTCTTCGATAATGATAAAACAATGGACTATCTCACTTAATATAATATTCCGGGTTATTATGCCACTGAGGGATGAATTTATTTCTGAAACGCAACGTTCTTTAAGGGAGATGTAGTTTTTTCCCCAAGTTCAACGCACACACTGCTTTGCAAGTGACTTATGTGAAATTCCGTCTTCGGGTACTCTCGTGCTGAGGCGTGACATCAGATTTATTGAAAACTCGAGCACATATCCACAGTTATCAGTTGTTATCATTCGTTATGCTACCATCATACGGTGGAAGACTGGTAGGAAACTGTTTCACCACTGCAATACAAACGCAATTCTGTTTCACATCATTCTTCAGATTACAAATACGTCCCTATGTACTCTAGCCATTGCCAATATCCAATTTTGGCTTCCAATAACTCATATCAAATCTGACACACACACACACACACACACACACACACACAAACACTGAGAGAGAGAGAGAGAGAGTCAGCTGAGATGTTCTGCACATATATATCCTGTACAACTGCCTATTACCACCCATCACAAGTTACAAGTAACCCATGATTTTTGGCTTCTTTCCTCTAGGCACATAACACTTACAGTGTGGTAGAGCATAAACAAACACAAAAATAGCACCCATAATAGAAGTGTATTTCACATTTACGTGCAGTGGAATTGTAACCACGTTTGGGTATCACACCCCATATCAGCACACACGTGAAAATATTAAGAATGTGATAAGCCCTTCAGCTACATTCTTTTCGATTCTCTTCACTTTTATTAAACACTGATGTAAGAAAATCGCAATACTAAAAACTTATTAACTTGGAGTACTAAAATTTCCTATCACAGGTTAATGTAAGCGCGAGATAAGCCATCGCACAAGTGAACTGTAGTTACATTCGTAATCAGTGTAACCGCCAGAATCTTGAATGCAGACATGCGCCTTGCACCTTGATACTGAAAACATCATAAATACTAATCAATGTAGAATTATTAAAAACTCAAATAACAAGCTGGTACTATTCAAGAATGTACCGTAATTGGTTGGAGACATTATTTCACTCCTTTGTACATTTAATTACAAGTTAAACTATTAATCTCTATGTTATTAAAACAACACCAAACAAAGAGAATAGAAAGTGTTGTTTTCTGTGTGTAAATGAAAAAAAAATGTAATTATTTTGTATCTGGATGTTTGTTTTCTTATTCATTGTCCTGCGGGAAAGAAGGAAAGAAAGAAAAGATGGATCTTCGAAAGTCTCTTCTAGTTCCACGAACGTGAATACAAGGAAAGGTATGCCTACAGCTTCGGTTATTTTATATGAATACCTGTTATGCATTCTCTGGCATAATTCAGCGTTCAGTAACCAAGTAGAAAGTTCGAGTCCTCCATCGGAAATGGATGTGGGTGTTGTTCATGGCGTAAGTTGGTTTAAGTTAGAGTAAGTAGTGTGTAGGCTTAGGGACAGATGTCCTAAGAATTTTTGGTCCCTTAAGACCTTACCACAAATTTCCAGATTTTAGAGGCATTGACACGGAAAATTAGACAAGTGCTGGACAAAATGGAGATGTATAATTATTGCCTAACATCAAACCAAAGCCTCTGTGTGCAAAGAAAATAAACTGTCATAACATTATTTCCACGTCTGTTCGACACTACCCGTCAAGTAACACCGATTCCCAGAATTCCTGCTTTCACATCCCCAACGTCCTCTTTAGCGTGATCTACTGTCTTCGAATATTCAACAGCAAAACCTTTCCACGATACATAACACCTCCATCTTGATGAGTATTACAGGAGAATGCGTGCATAACAGGAAAAAAAATGACAAGTTTTGTGCTGAAATTGGCCAATAATGTGCCGAAATCGTCTAACGCAATGGTGATTCTGCATGACACAAGAGTGTGGCAAGATACCGGAAGTATGTAAAATTTGTTATTTACAAAATTCATGTCTGTTCCAAGTTCTGTAGTTGTGGATTTCCATATTTTATCACGTTAAGGGTATCCTCACTTCTGCCACTGACTCAAAACCGGCGCAGCTAGCACAGCGTAACGTCCACAAATATTTCTAATGAGCAATAGTACTAGCTGCTTTACGTGAGTCGACACACATCTACAGTTATTGCATAAACAAATCCGCCCCTCACAACATTTTCTAAGTCATTTCCAATGAATATAGATTCCATTCCTTCAACAAAGCGCTTGTGTGAAAACTCATTTTGCTGACCAAGTTTGGCGATAACCTTGATAGAGAGGTCTGCTGTCGTGGCTTACACTAAACTATCTATAGTATCTAGGGATAGTCAGAAGATTGTGTGTAGTAGGAAACTAGTGCTACAGTGGATTCGTTATGGTTTCCAGAGCTACTTAGCATAGCATGGTTTATGCAGATTCTAATGATATAACACAACACACAGCACAAGGTTATGTTGAGTGAGATGTGTGAAACAACTAAGTAATTAGAGGAGTAACTGGGAATAATACAATAATATGATGCAGGCTTGTCTGGCTTCTGTACTGGTATTCAAGCATGTATTTCTCACGGTACTTACGTACTTTTGTAAAAGTGAAGTACCACATATGGTGAAGTGTATTTGGTACAGATATTTCGCTTCCTGCCGACATGGGGCATTGCAATGGAAATACTGCTTGTGTGAGAAAGTGTTAATGAATCATGATATGTTGCACCAGCCTCCTTGAATAGCAGCCAGTGTAATACGGTATGACTGCATCTGACATCTATCTGCATTAACTGGTTGAAAGCCACCACCTGCAAGTCGACATTTGCATTTCTTGTGCTGCCAGCGGTTGATGTTGATTAAATTAAGACATAATGAACTGTCAGTGCTGCTTGGTCTGTCCAGTGGTTGCAGCCACACTTGACCTCCAGCTGTCTGCATGTGTAGAAAGCACTCCAGGCACACGAGAATCGTACTCAGGATGCTAACTAGAGGGAGATGCTACCTCGTGTGTGCGGCCCCACAGACCGGCCGCATGTGGGATTACTGGTTGTTGTATTTTCTATTAGTAATAAAAGCATAGTCATTGTTCTTTAGTCAGTTCCTGCAATATCTTCCAGCAGGATAAACATGGGAAAGCTGTGATGTGGTATATACGTTCAGCACCTAGAGTTTTGTGTGTGTACATGTGCATATGAGTGTGTAGGTAGAAGGCAAGAGCATTTGGTTTTAGACACAGGCGCTATATCGCATTTTAAATTTGGAGCAAAAAACATTAAGAAGAGAAGAGTGTACTAGATACACTGTATGGCGTCACATGTCAGGTGTAAATGGCATTCACAGCTTAATTTGTGAGATGTGGTAGATCAATTTGACCCATCTATTTTCGAGGGACTCATTCCTAGTCTTTATTATTTGCAAAAAATGATATATTATGAAAGTATCCGTTAGCACAGTGCAGCGAAATTTGGCGTTAATGGGCTATGGCAGCAAACGACCGACGTAAGTGTCTGGGCTAACAGTACAACATCGCCTACAGCGGCTCTCCTGTCTCGTGACAATATCGGTTGCACCCCAAAAATCTGGAAAACTGTGGCCTAATCAGGTAAGTCACGCCGATATCGATTGGCAAGAACTGATGGTAAGGTTAGAGTGTGGGCACCCCCCCCCCCCCCCTGTTCAAACTGGTGGTGGCTCTATAATAGTGTGGGGTGTGTGTACACAGAAGGGACTGGCCCTCTGGTCCAATTGAATCGATCAGTGACTGGAAATTTTTATGTTCATCTACTTGGATATCATCTGCAGCCATTCATGAACTTCTGTTCCCAAACTACGATGCAATTTTTCTGGATGACATTGCGCCATGTCTCCAGGCCACAGTTGTTCACGATTGGTTTCAGCAACATTCTGAACAGCTAGAGTGAATAATCTGGCCACCCATATTGCCCGACATGAATCCCATCCAACATTTATGGGACTTAATGGAGAGGTCTGTTCGTGCACAAAACCCTGCACCGGCAAGCTTTCGTAACTATGGACAGTTGCATATGCAGCATGGCTTAATTTTTCGGAAAGGGACTCCTAACGACTTTTTGACGGCATGTAACATCGAGACGCTGCACTAGGTCAGGCAAAAGAAGATCTACACGAAATTAGAAGGTATCCCGCGACTGTTTCACCTCAGTGTATGTGACGATATTATAACAGTAATTGTTTCATGCATTTTTTTCCGATTTTCAGTTGTAAAAGATGTAACAGTGTCTTTCAACTTCTTACCGGTGTACACATGCCCAACCTAAGTTCTTTAGGTTTAGGGTAATATTCTCAAGTACATGAAGATCGTAAATGTGAATCCCAAAACCCATTGAAAATGATAATTTCGCTGCAAATAAATGTATAAGGCAGTTCTACTGCTGTGGCTACTGATGTATTATAATTCTTTTCTAGAAAGACTGAAACATGGGTTATTTTAATGATGGGACAAGTTTACTGCATGTGGATGTGTAAAATACGGACTGTCGCTTTACCGCCATTTTTAGAGTTGCGGGCAGAGAGGATTGATAGTGAAGTCAGAAAAAAATGGCTCTGAGCACTATGGGACTCAACTGCTGAGGTCATTAGTCCCCTAGAACTTAGAACTAGTTAAACCTAACTAACCTAAGGACATCACAAACATCCATGCCCGAGGCAGCATTAGAACCTGCGACCGTAGCGGTCTTGCGGTTCCAGACTGCAGCGCCTTTAACCGCACGGCCACTTCGGCCGGCAGTGACGTCAGAGTTCACCATATTTAGTGATGTGTTACCTCCACCCGAAGGCCCAACAAAGGGGATGGAATGAGGAGCAGTGGGATTTTGTCACAACTAATAAAGCCAATTAAAAAGTCATAAATTGCGCTTTTATACCCATTGCTCCATTACCACTGTTTTGTCAATATCGTCCACTTGCAGTTCTTAACGTCAGTAATTAAGGGTAGGACAAATTTTGATCTCGCAAACGGCTGTACATCGATAAGATCTTTTTATCTCAGTAGGCGGACATTGATTTTTCAGCAGTGTATTGATGGAATATTACAATTGCCCCTAGTGCAGCTCACTTCCAAGATTTTTCTTTCTCTTTCCAACTCATCTGTGTCATGTGTGGTATTTGAAATCCATTGTAATCGTCCATGAGGTGGGTAATTGGCATATTGTGTGGGCCAAGCTACCACTTTCTCTCTTGAAAACTAGCGTTTAAAAGAAATGCCATCTGTGGTCTACCTCCTCCGCTATAGTGAACTCACTCTTCAGATTAATCTGATTGAAATGTTCGTGAAAGCGCTCTAGTTTCTCTCTGCTTCTCTCCCATGACACAAATATATCATTTATGTAACACAGCTAGACGTTCCGTTTTTTCTGGGGTTCCTGTTGGCTGTTCTTCGAATTTTTGCTCAAAGAAATTTTCTATTACTGAACTTAAATGACTTCCCATAGCCATGCAACGCGTCTCTCCGTAAAACACATCGTTGCATCTGAAGTAAGTGACCATGAGATAATATTTAAACAACGAACGAAAAATTATTAGATGAACATAAGAACAGCTGCATAAGGGAGGAATCCTACAGGTCAGCTCTTGGAGAACGTGCTTTGCTCCCAGGAGACCACCAGAGTCGATCTGATAAGACTAAAGCACTGGCAAGCACAAGCGGATACTACTAAAGACTACACAGAAAGGCCATAGAGATTACTAAACATACCGATCTTAATCGGAAGGAGGATAGTATGAAACTGAATGGCTTCCCGTCTCTCTCACTGAAGAAGGCGCATAACAGTACATCGGTATGATTAATAACAACAGCAGACGACGGCAACCGACAATGGTGACGTGCACTTTAGGTTTCAAAGCATGTCACGTCAACCTCCATGCGGGAACACGAGAAAACGGAATTTTGCTGCAGTCAGTATAGCTAGGCAGGATGTATATCGGAGCTTCGAGAAAGTTACAACGTCACTGTAGTTGTGCTTCGCAGATTGGGACGACACGTTGTACACTACTGGCGTTTAAAATGGGGCATTGAGTCAAGCACAGCTTGGGCGGCGTGTACAGGTACAGCTGCCCATGCAGCTTCAACACGATACCACAGTTCATCAAGAGTAGTGACTGGGGTATTGTGACGAGCCAGTAGCTCGCCCAACACTGACCAGACGATTTCAATTGGTGAGACATCTGGAGAATGTGCTTACCAGGGCAGCAGTTGAACATTTTCTATATCCATAAGGGCCCATACAGGACCTGCAACATCAGGTCGTGCATTATCCTGCTGAAATGTAGGGTTTCGCAGGGATCCAATGAAGGGTAGAGCCATGGGTCGTAACACATCCGAAATGTAACGCCCACTGTTCAAAGTGCCGTCGATGCGAACAACAGGTGACCGAGACTTGTAACCAATGGCACCCCACACCATCACGCCAGGTGATACGCCAGTATGGCGATGACGAATACACACTTCCAATGTGAGCTCACCGCGATGTCGCCAAACACGGATACGATGCTGTAAACATAACCTGGATTCATCCGAAATATCGACGTTTTGCGATTCGTGCACCCAGGTTCGTCGTTGAGTACACCATCGCAGGCGCTCCTGTCTGTGATGCAGCGTCAAGAGTAACCGCAGTCATTGTCTTCGAGGTGATAGTCCATACTGCTGCGAACGTCGTCGAACTGTTCTTGCAGATTGTTGTAGTCTTGCAAATGTCCCCATCTGTTGACTCAGGGATCGAGACGTGGCAGCACGATCCGTTACACCCATGCGGATAAGATGCCTGTCATCTGGACTGCTAGTGATACGAGGCCATTGGAATCCAGCACGGCGTTCCGTATTAACCTCCGGAACCCACCGATTCCATATTCTGCTAACAGTCATTCGGTCTCGACCAACGCGAGCAGCAATGTCGCGATACGATGAGCCGCAATCACGATAGGCTACAATCCGACATTTATCAAAGTCGGAAACGTGATGGTACGTATTTCTCCTCCTTACACGAGGCATCACAACAACGTTTGACCAGGCAACGCTGGTCAACTGCTGTTTGTGTATGAGCTGTCATCGCGTTGTATGTGTCGCCACCGGCGCCAACCTTGTGTGAATGCTCTGAAAAGCTAATCATCTGCATATCGCAGCATCTTCTCACTGTTGATTCAATTTTGCGTCTGTAGCACGCCATCTTCGTGGTGTAGCAATGTTAATGGCCAGTAGTGTATTTCGATAAGTAATTGGTTCAAATGGTTCAAATGGCTCTGAGCACTATGGGACTGAACATCTATGGTCATTAGTCCCCTAGAACTTAGAACTACTTAAACCTAACTAACCTAAGGACAGCACACAACACCCAGCCATCACGAGGCAGAGAAAATCCCTGACCCCGCCGAGAATCGAACCCGGGAACCCGGGCGTGGGAAGCGAGAACGCTACCGCACGACCACGAGATGCGGGCAACAAGTAATTCATTCGACCACGACGTAATAAACCCGAACGTTCTGATAAGTGTGACATTTCCGGCAACAAAAGTTTACATGTTACATGTTTGGTATTCGTTGGTCAGATCGCTGCATTCTTGCTAACACATCGACTACTTTGCAGCCATAGAATGTCGGAATAACTGCACCTGAGGGCCAGAAGGTGAGGAACAGGGTGCTGTACGTGGTCACTATGGAGACGAATGCACTGACGAGGCTCAGTCTAACGGTGATCACGCCCAGCAGGTTGCCTACCGGGCGTCCAGAAGACACCTGCCGCGCCAGCAGCCGCAGCTCACGGTGGGCGGCTCCGCCCACACGCAGCCCTTCCAGCAGTAGCTCCGAGCACAGCCTCTTAGTGCTCCTCGCTTCTGCCTCCACACAGTGAGCTGGCAGGACGAGTAGCGTCAACTGAACTAGGCAGAGACACATTACCAACTTCCCTTGCCAGCTGTCAATATTACTTGAACCTAGGAAAGCTGATTTGGTTCCAAGGAGGTTGACCCCCACTGTCGATTGCAGTGAAAATGCTAGGAAATAGAACACTAGGAAAACCTCGTGTGCAGATGCGGCCAAGTCTGATAGTTCACAGAGGTCTGCATGCACACGTGTGAGAGACCGCACATCGGCTGACATACGCCGAACAAATCTACTGTGTACTTGCAGCCTCCGTATGCTTACATATCGCTCCTTCGTAGACTCTTTACCATCACTTGCCGCAAACATGTCACGTAAACAAACATTCAGAAGTGAAATTCTATACTTTATCATCAACTGTGAATTCGCAAATCTCAAAATAGTTAAAAAGGCGCAAAGAAAGGAGCCTACAGTAATTACAAAACCCAGCTGGTGGTCCTCGTTATTACTAACCGTAAAAATGAAAGTGTACAATGAAACAACGTAACAAAGTAAAAGAAAAAGTTGGAGTTTTACTACATTTGCATCATATGTATTCACAGTCCCAATATGGGTCGTCAGAATTTTGTCACAGGACACTACCGACTTCAGCATGTTCTCGTACTTTTTTGTATTGCAGAAGGCGTCTGCAGTTATTGAACAGAAGCTCATTGCTGACCAACTCAATTCGCCGAAAAGCGTGATAACGTTTACTACACACCCCGGCTAACGCATTTTCCCCACAGGAGATTAGATTGAAGCTTCAGAAAGAAGTTTAGTAATAATGACCATACTGCAGTTCTGAGAAATGCTGAATTGCAGTTAATATTCCCTGACGCTGTAAAGCATGTATTTCAGCTGAAGAGAACTGGTCATCTCTAAAAAGGATAACCACAAAAATTGAACAGACAAACATAGGTAGAAGGAAAACCACGGCAAAGAAACTGTGGGAGAGGGATGATATATACCTATTGAGTTATGCTGAAAAGAATTACAAAACCTATCAGCAAACTAACTCAGAAATTTAATCTAAGAAGCGCAAGGAAGACATTGCAAAATGACTGTAGAAAAAAAGTGCATAAATACAAGACGAAATGTTTGCTGATAACTGTCAGAGTAGCTTCCTGTAATCTAAAAGCATAGGCGTCAACATTAATAGCCCAAAGAGAAGAGCAGTGGTAACCGCAAAGGAAAGAACACATAGAGAATACAGTGAGGATCTCTCCAGTAAGGCAGGGCCTTATGCCATGGGGATAGAAGAAAAAAAGTCGTCTTGGAAGACCTGGACGGTCCAGAATTAAAAGTCAAAGATTTCAAAGCTTTGAAAGACCAGTCGAACAAGTACGAAGGCATTGCGAGTCATTGGAGAAACTGGCAGCCAGATGTTGTAGAATTTTAGAACATGTTTTTTGCTCGAGTCTCATGTCGTTTCTGGAAACCCAGAATCTACTATGTAGGAATCAACATGGATTCCGGAAACAGCGATCGTGTGAGACCCAACTCGCTTTATTAGTTCATGAGACCCAGAAAATATTAGATACAGGCTCCCAGGTAGATGCTATTTTTCTTGACTTCCGGAAGGCGTTCGATACAGTTCCGCACTGTCGCCTGATAAACAAAGTAAGAGCCTACGGAATATCAGACCAGCTGTGTGGCTGGATTGAAGAGTTTTTAGCAAACAGAAAATCAATCAATGGAGAGACGTCTACAGACGTTAAAGTAACCTCCGGCGTGCCGCAGGGGAGCGTTATGGGACCATTGCTTTTCACAATATATATAAATGACCTAGTAGATAGTGTCGGAAATTACATGCGGCTTTTCGCGGATGATGCTGTAGTATACAGAGAAGTTGCAGCATTAGAAAATTGTAGCGAAATGCAGGAAGATCTGCAGCGGATAAACACTTGGTGCAGGGAGTGGCAACTGACCCTTAACATAGACAAATGTAATGTATTGCGAATACATAGAAAGAAGGATCCTTTATTGTATGATTTTATGATAGCGGAACAAACACTGGTAGCAGTTACTTCTGTAAAATATCTGGGAGTATGCGTGCGGAACGATTTGAATTGGAATGATCATATAAAATTAATTGTTGGTAAGGCGGGTACCAGGTTGAGATTCATTGGGAGAGTGCTTAGAAATGTAGTCCATCAACAAAGGAGGTGGCTTACAAAACTCTCGTTCGACCTATACTTGAGTATTGCTCATCAGTGTGGGATCCGTACCAGATCGGTTTGACGGAGGAGATAGAGAAGATCCAAAGAAGAGCGGCGCCTTTCGTCACAGGGTTATTTGGTAACCGTGATAGCGTTACGGAGATGTTTAATAAACTTAAGTGGCAGACTCTGCAAGAGAGGCGCTCTGCATCGCGGTGTAGATTGCTCGCCAGGTTTCGAGAGGGTGCGTTTCTGGATGAGGTATCGAATATATTGCTTCCCCCTACTTATACCTCCCGAGGAGATCACGAATGTAAAATTAGAGTGATTAGAGCGCGCACGGAGGCTTTCAGACAGTCGTTCTTCCCGCGAACCATACGCGACTGGAACAGGAAAGGGAGGTAATGACAGTGGCACGTAAAAAGCCCTCCGCCACACACCTTTGGGTGGCTTGCGGAGTATAAATGTAGATGTAGATGTAGATAAGTTACCGTATAGAATCCGGTGACAAACCTTCAGACATTCGGAAGAATACCATCCACACAGTCCCTAAGATGGTAAGCCTGTGGAAACTAATGCACAGTACTCTTCACAGCTCATACATTATAGATGATGAGCAAAAGAATAGAAATGAAAACCGAGTTTCTGTTACACAATATTTTCTTCATGGGAGGAAGAGAAAATGCCAGATTTATTCACAAAACAATCAGTTTGGCTTTAAAAATGATAAAGACATTATAAAATCAGTGCAGACGCAACAGTAGAAGCAAGAGATTTTTTCAGGATTTATGAAAAGTGCTCGACAAAGTGGAGTGGAACCAGATATTATAGATCTTAGAAAAATAGTAATAATGTATAGAAAATGAATGATAAAATACAGTAATAACAGAAAACGAAGAAATAATAGTAAAGACTAAAAAGGCTGTAAGGCATATACCGTCTCTAGTATGTCAAAGAAACTACAAAAGAAATAAAAGGAATGTTCAGAAGTAGGAAGATATTACTGGGTGAAACGATATCAATGCTGATAATAGCTGATGCCATTGCTGTCGTTTGTCACGTGAAGAAGAAGCACAAAACCTGTTGAAAGAGATGAATAGCCTACGAATCACGCAATATATACCAACAGTAAAGAAAAGTATTGAGTAATCGCAAAAATGGGGTTATTGATAAAATTAGTATCAGAATTGGGGACCATGCATTAGGTAACGTGAAGCAACAATACTACCATGAAAACAAAACAACGCATGAGATATGTTGCAAGGACGATATAAGAAACGTATTAGTTCAGATGATGACAGAATTTTCCGGTATAAGAAATCTGCTTGTGTATTTATCAGTTTACGTGGGACCACGCGTGCCAAAGCTACTACATCGTGGAAAGACTCGGTAGATACTTCACATAGCTAGGATTAGAAGATTTATAAAAAGCAGAAATAATAAAACACAAAAAAGAAAATCACACAGATAACGAATGAATAAAACATTACAGAGAAAAATTGTAAACTACACTGAGGAGCTTTTGTATAGAATAGAACTGTGCCACAAGGAAATCTCTCAACTTGGATTTCAATACTTGTGGTTTATAAGCAAATTTTTACAGTTATCTTAAAAGTCAATGCTGCATACTTCTCTGCACAATCAATAAGGAAATACACTCCTGGAAATTGAAATAAGAACACCGTGAATTCATTGTCCCAGGAAGGGGAAACTTTATTGACACATTCCTGGGGTCAGATACATCACATGATCACACTGACAGAACCACAGGCACATAGACACAGGCAACAGAGCATGCACAATGTCGGCACTAGTACAATGTATATCCACCTTTCGCAGCAATGCAGGCTGCTATTCTCCCATGGAGACGATCGTAGAGATGCTGGATGTAGTCCTGTGGAACGGCTTGCCATGCCATTTCCACCTGGCGCCTCAGTAGGACCAGCGTTCGTGCTGGACGTGCAGACCGCGTGAGACGACGCTTCATCCAGTCCCAAACATGCTCAATGGGGGACAGATCCGGAGATCTTGCTGGCCAGGGTAGTTGACTTACACCTTCTAGAGCACATTGGGTGGCACGGGATACATGCGGACGTGCATTGTCCTGTTGGAACAGCAACTTCCCTTGCCGGTCTAGGAATGGTAGAACGATGGGTTCGATGACGGTTTGGATGTACCGTGCACTGTTCAGTGTCCCCTCGACGATCACCAGTGGTGTACGGCCAGTGTAGGAGATCGCTCCCCACACCATGATGCCAGGTGTTGACCTTGTGTGCCTCGGTCGTATGCAGTCCTGATTGTGGCGCTCACCTGCACGGCGCCAAACACGCATACGACCATCATTGGCACCAAGGCAGAAGCGACTCTCATCGCTGAAGACGACACGTCTCCATTCGTCCCTCCATTCACGCCTGTCGCGACACCACTGGAGGCGGGCTGCACGATGTTGGGGCGTGAGCGGAAGACGGCCTAACGGTGTGCGGGACCGTAGCCCCGCTTCATGGAGACGGTTGCGAATGGTCCTCGCCGATACCCCAGGAGCAACAGTGTCCCTAATTTGGTTGGCAGTGGCGGTGCGGTCCCCTACGGCACTGCGTAGGATCCTACGGTCTTGGCGTGCATCCGTGCGTCGCTGCGGTCCGGTCCCAGGTCGACGGGCACGTGCACCTTCCGCCGACCACTGGCGACAACATCGATGTACTGTGGAAACCTCACGCCCCACGTGTTGAGCAATTCGGCGGTACGTCCACCCGGCCTCCCGCATGCCCTCGCTCAAAGTCCGTCAACTGCACATACGGTTCACGTCCACGCTGTCGCGGCATGCTACCAGTGTTAAAGACTGCGATGGAGCTCCGTATGCCACGGCAAACTGGCTGACACTGACGGCGGCGGTGCACAAATGCTGCGCCATTCGACGGCCAACACCGCGGTTCCTGGTGTGTCCGCTGTGCCGTGCGTGTGATCATCGCTTGTACGGCCCTCTCGCAGTGTCCGGAGCAAGTATGGTGGGTCTGACACACCGGTGTCAATGTGTTCTTTTTTCCATTTCCAGGAGTGTATTATTCAAATGCTTATCGTTCTTTCGTCCACTGTTCACTGAATGGATGCTGCTGTTTCTTCAGATTGAGTGAGTATTGTTAATAACAAATTCCTTGATGGAATATAAACTATGTACAGGAACGGCAGAGCCAAATTTCCTAATTACTTGGACAACGCCGTAAACGAAGTTCACGAACTGACATCGCCGATCAGTCTGACTGTCTTTTTCTGAACTGTGAATATTCTTTGTGAGCGCATGCAGTAGCTCCAAACATATAACAGAACGTGAGATAACAGACTGAAAATAAAAAGAATCACCCATCCTTGGGGATTTAGTGTCAGAGACATAAGAGCTGATTGTTACACAGAAGACAGAAACAACGGTTCAACAAAAGACATTGCATGTGATTGTTAGAAGAAAGTTGTCCTTATATCATGTCATAAAATTTTTAATGGTCAGTTGTGTTCGACCAGCTTGCAACAGTAGATTTCTCTTTTTCAACAGTTCCATCGAAGAAATTATATCTGTTGTGTTTTGTTTCTGTTAAGTGTTAATCTGTTCTCTGAGAACACATGCTTTTGTTACGGGCTTTCTTATTAGCTACATTATTTGCGAATGGTTCCACGTTTTTTTAGAATAACACTTGTTTCATCTGAAGAGAGACATATTTTGCGTCACCTGTCATATTTAGTGACAAATCATGCATATATATCAAAAGAAACAATTGTTCAAGAACAGAAATCTAGGAACCCGTTCCCCACCCACTTGGCCCTGACTAATTCTAGCTTTTTTGCCTGTTTGTCGGTACTGGAGGATGACAACCTTCTGTTTCCTATTTTCTGGTGAAACTCTCAACCTTCTTCCCTAGTTCCTCAGTGCTCCCTGTTATTCAGAACTATTACATGGTCCACACAATGAAATATCGTTGTTAAATTAAAGAAAATACCCGTTCTACACTATATGTCGTATAACCCTGTTAGTGCTTCATAAAAAAATAATACAAAGCATTTTCTCTGGATGCTGGTTTTCTGCAGGTGAATTGCGAACGAGACAGCAACCAATGTGTGTTGAGATGGGCCACTACTCTCTTACACCATGCTTTTTCAAAACCTTTTAAAAACACAAATATCATAGAAAGTGGTTGCTAACTGTCTACATTACCTGTTTCTCCCCTTTTATAGGATAGTTTCGCTAACGAGTATTTCACTCTTTGAGGTGACTGGCCACATGGGAAAGACACACACACAGGTGCTTGGATATAGAGCTATCACAAGTAGCACAGACCTTCTTAAACCTATTTCAATTTCTCCATGCCTGTGGGTTCTTTTTAGTTATTCAGTCAGTTTTACCTTTTTTTCCTGTAGCTACAAGTGATGCTTTTGCCTCGAAATATTAGCTTTCAGTAGCTTTCAGTTCTGCCCATCTACCTGTAAAACAAAATTTGTATTACACTTTCGGGTTATTGACACAAAGTTATTACTGAATATTTTAATCAGTTTCTCTGGATCACTAACAGTTTCAGTCCCACAAAATCGATGTATAATACGTTGAGCACCAACTGTCCCCTCTCATACCTCTATTAGAACTGATGCTATGTATTTAACTTTATTCTGAGAACTTTCTATTCTCTTCATGTAATGAACTTTATTACTCTGATGATATTCTTCAGCACTTTGAAGAAATTTCAGTAGTAAATTTCCTTAACCAATTCCTGACTGTCCGGCTCCCTCCTGTCCCTACATGATAATCTAATGCTGATAACTATTCATATCACATGTTAATTATTAATGCGTATCACCCTCCAATATTTTTCTGCTAATGTCAAAGAATGCGAAAGAGATTTGAAAAAAAAGTATTATACTTGTTCAACTTGTTTGCATGACAGACTTCTTGTTTGAATTCTATTTCTAGATTTGCTTGAATTTCCTGCACTGCAACAGGACTAATAGCTTAAAATCTTTTTTTTTGATTACTGTGGAGTACAGTTCAGCCTTGACTATTTTCACTGCCTCTATCAATGTATAATGATTTGACAGGAAATTGCTAATTTTTTTCACAAAAAATTCGTCAGTTAGAGAGCAATCCATTAAGTTATTAAATCAAACATCAGCCTTGCAAATGATGATTACATGCTACTTGTTTGTAACCGTATGCCTGAAAGTTAATAATGGGCTGTGTGAAAACCAGAAAAGAGAAGAATCGAAGCAACAGAAATGCAGTGCATGAAGGAAAACGACATTTAAGGGAAATGATATAAAAATTAGGTGGTTCCTCACTCCATGACAAGGGAAGCAGCATGTGTAAAACAAACTACAAGAAGGGATAGGATACTAAGACATGTATTACGGAGTCAGAAATTCCTCGTTACTGGACGACAAAAATGCAGTGGAAGACGCAGAACAGAACACATGCAGGGTGAGAAGTATCGAACTACATGAAAATAATGTAAACTAGTTTCAAACAACGGCGTCCAAACACTTTATTCAACATGTAAACGTCACTACATATATTCGGATTTAGGTTATGACATGTTCGATATGCCTGCCATCATTGCCGATGATGTGGCGCAGACGAATAGCGAAATTCTGCATGACCCGCTCAAGTGTCAGTGCTGTCGATGCTATCCTGAATGGCTGATTCCAGCTAGGCAATGCTTTTGGGGTTATTGCCTTACACCTTGTCTTTAATATAGCACCACTAAAAGCAGTCGCCCGTGTTCATATCCGGAGAATATGGGGGCCAGGTACATGAGCATTACATTCATTTCAGAATCATGAAATACTGATACAAATCATAATCAATATAGTCATTTATTACGTTCGAGAGCACTCCTCATAGTTATTTTGTTACCTCCAGAGTAGGTAAAGACTACGACGTATCTGCATCCAGTCTTTAGCCAGACATACCACTCCTTGTAACAGAACCTCCTATCGTAATGCTATAATATTTTAACCTGTCTCTATTTTCCGATACATCGAAAAACAAATTCTGTCTGAGACAGTTCTACATGATCCTCTGACTTCCACTCGACCGTGTAGGGATCTGCAACACTTCCACTACAATTGTTTATACCTTTCAAACTCTGATACGTTCCCACAGTCCTGTAATGACATTTACAAACCGTCGGTTTCAGATGTTTTTCTCTACACTATTAGTACATTATTCAGTAGTTGATCGTAATTTATAGACGAGCACTTTGCAAGTCACACATTCGAGCTGCAACCCTCCATTGCTGACAGCTCTACACACACATACAGAGCCCATGCATGGGTATTATCAATCACGCGGTCTTGATTTCTACCAGTTGTATGTTATTTTCGACAGTGCTATATCCCTGCAAATAGCGAAAAAATCTTCGTAAAACGATTTTTAGGGGATGTAGGAACATTTAAATTCCTCCTACTGGAGAGCGTAATATCGATGCAAGTTATATTACCGATGTATCGTAACAATATTGTCTAGGTTCTGAGAGAACAGCAACAAACAAAGGCATTATGTTGCGCTTATCATACATCGTTTTATACCCTTTCAGATCCATTCCGCTCTTTTGTGTGCTAGATGTCTGTTGGATGGGAGGAGACAGTCCTTTCTGAGTATTATTCTTAACTACAAGTTAGAACAGTACAATAGTCGGACGGTATAGTATACTCGTAGAACTATACTTGAACGCAACCAGTCAAACCCAAACATATATTCTACAGATGCAGTGCTCTATTTTCAGTATGTCTATGTATATGCGAGTGGCCGGCCGGAGTGGCCGAGTGGTTCTAGGAGCTACAGTCTGGAACCGCGCGACCTCTACAGTAGCAGGTTCGAATCCTTCCTCGGCCATGGATGTGTGTGATGTCCTTAGGTTAGTTAGGTTTAAGTAGTTCTAAGTTCTAGGGGACTAATGACCTCATAAGTTAAATCCCATAGTGCTCAGAGTCATTTGAACCATATGCGAGTGTTGTGGATCTCACCCATAAACCTGACACAGTGCTGTAGCGCAGCAGACCTTCGAATCCAGTCCCGGATGTAGCGCATTGCGGATTCACCTCTAGATTTCGTTCTGGATATAACGTGGGGTGGATACACATCAACTCTGGCCTACCATGGGTCACGGGATCCATCCGCAACACACGCGGGGTCTCTACATGAATTTGTATAGAGCTGTGAGCGGCGGATGATTGCAGTTTCAATGTATAACTGGCTAAGTGTTCGTCTGTACATTACGCTACCAGGGAAATGCACTCTGTATGGAGGAAGAAGGGAATGAGAAGGGAAACTCTTTACGTTCCAGGGTGCTAAGTACAGTGTGCACTCTGTCAATTAATGAATAACTTATTACTACCATTGAAAAAATTATCCGAAACCTACAGTTTATAGATTTCATGACAGGGTCGTAGGAATGTATCAGAGTTGGAAGGTATAAACAAATGTAACAGAGCTCATCGGGTAAGCAATATGAGCATTTACTGATGGGAATAATGTCAGAGCAGCAGCAGAAATCAACTCTTTACACATGTCAGCTCCCTGTTGCAGATCCATACACGGTAGAGTGGAAGTCAAATGAACACGCAGAATTGTGCCAGACTTCGAGTTTCCACCAAGTCTATCGCTACATAAGTCGGCAGACAAGCTCTCTGATGTGTCATAGCAGTTCACGGAATGGTTTACGTACTTCGAGTTCCCAATCTGCACCAATCGTTGAGCCTCATGTAGGTACAAAGCGAGTGTTACACCTTTCATGACCGTCCTACGCTAAATACATGCATGTAGAGAGCATCGGGAAGAAGGGAATTCTTAGGATTTTTTAGTAAGCTGATTTATAGTGCACACAAATATCCTTTTATACTCAATGCATGGGTATGCCCACAATATGAGTATATACATACTGCAGACTATAGAAATAAATATAAAAATGACATAAAAGTGCTAAACATAGATGAAACTTTCGCATAATTACGACAATTGTATGAGAAATGAATCAAATTGAGGGAAATTCGTAGAAATATGTAAATTCACAAAAAAGCTTGCTATATTACGTAAATTGACGGAGAATACGAAAAATCAGGGAAAACGTACCATGAAACGAGAGCAACTGAGGTGGGTTGGAGGTACCCAGACACTCAAGACCGAGAAAAGATTAAAAATTGTTCCCTGTCATCATTCTCTTATAACATCTTTTTTACAGACAAGCGCTAAATGAAAGCATGTGAAACATAAATGCCCAATAAAGGAATGAGTTCTCACACACGCAGTCGAATACACATAATACAGAATTACCATTGGTTTTCGCAAGCGACATCATTCAATACGTACTAACGAGAAGAATCAACGTGTTTATTAGATTTAAATCATTCCATAGCGTGTTCTGTAGGAGAGTGGATATAGATGCCACATGTATCAGCCTTAATAGTGTGAGAAGAGTGTAGTCTAGAGAGGAAGTGTGAGAAAAAAATTGCTATATTATGCTACATATGAGCAAAAGTACCTAACATCAGACCATGACTTCTGCGTGCAAGAGGAATTCTACCGGGATGGTAGTGATGCTACTGTATACAGCTATAAGTCTGTTACATCTCCTTTGCTACTGATCAACGTATTTAATACCTCATAAGGCGCCGCTGTTTCTTCAAGTACATTCTTGTGCAGCAAGATGTGGGTGGTAACTCAACGCCTCAACAACCGAAAGTATTATTTTCGTTTTGTCGTCGCTCAATTTCCTAGTCAGGCACAGCCGCATCACTCAAATCCGCTACTTCTGCTAACAACGTTAACTGTCGCAAAAGACGTGGTTGAGGGTACATACGTTTCCGACTTAAAAAGACGTTTAAAATCCCTAGATTTCGTAAGAGAGTGAACAAAAGTCTCCTGACTTTCATTCTAGCTGTTTCATAAGCAACTCGAGCAGCGGACTACACTGACGATGAATTCGTAGCGAGGAACATCTCGGACAGTTGCCAGGATACCAGAACAATGTAGAAGGAAGTAATTTTATCATTTCAAACTTTGTCACCGTAGTGACTGGGGTACAAACCTCACAGTGTGGTCGTTGTATATCAGATGCTGAACACATATGTCCTGCATTAGAGTATTAAGAGCGATATATTTTGCAAAACTAATCTTCAGAATAAAATTGCTATAGCAAGTTAACGTTCTTAGGTGCACAACGGCGTTGCCATAGTAATGTGTGTTTATGTTCGATGATCACACCCCTCATGCCGATTCCTTCCAGACACTGGAATAATTCTCCAGAAGTGATAGCACAGTTGATTTACATTGAATGCTTCAGACTCAACCATATGAAGCTCCACCTGTATAAACCACAGGTTCCTCTCAGCTGTCTGTTACATAACTGCAACACTCTCATCTCTATTATACACCGATAAGGGGTGCTAACCTCGATGACATGCAGGCGTCTGCAGAGATGTTGCGCATTTGGATGGGTGCTTTAGGTAAGACTGGTGCAGATCTGTCTTTGATGAACAGCAATTACAGACACCAGAGCTCACTCGATTCCTTCATGAGATGTGGATTGGGGCCACGTGTAGTATCCTCCTACTCCGGGTCTGTTGCAGATTAAATTGGTGACTGTGTTGCATGAGGCAAGGACAGTGTCAGGGGACGTATCAGTTTCCGACTCTATCCTATAACTGTGAATATACTCCGTGACTCCCATCCACACAGGAAAAGGTGGCCAGACAGAATCATAAATCCCACATTCTGATTGATGCACTAGAAATTTGTAGGTAAAATTGCTGCATCGGTAGAGGACGCTGTCTAGTATACTTTGTAGCATATGACTGAACAGACATACTGCACACTCATCTATCTTCATTTGTAGTGTAGTATATGGTACTTGTAAAGTAATGGAGGGGTGGTATAGCCATGATAAGAAATCTGTAAGCACTCTGCTGTGTCACTGGCTGGCGTTGATACACTAGATATACTGGTAAAGTAGCTAAAGCTGATTACATTATCAACTGCAGCGCTTATTACAGTACGTCATCCCATATCAGTGGTGTCCTTTCCCCCTCCCCCCCCCCAATCCATCCCCCGGTACCATGTTGATTAGCTCATACTGATTGACTGACACCGCTTGTTTGAGATGGAGTGAGTGTTGCTGGAATACAGTAAATTTGCTGCTTCTCACTGTGGAACATGGGATTAAATGTATAGGTCATCACCTTCAGACAATTGTATGGAGCCTTTTGTCAATGCTGCAGTTATTTCTATATGCCACAACATCGTCAATTTTTTTCACCAATAAGACAACAGTACTTCTTTTTATTTCTACTTCCCCATGTGGTTTGTGAGCAGCACCTTGCAGCGATAGTCAACACGAGAACCTCGATCATCTACACGACTATAAACGAGGAAACAATGCTCTTGGTGTCTTCAGAATGGAGCACCGAGACACCTGCTACCCCATCACTGTAAAAGATGAGATCAACTGTATACGTTATCACTTTCGGACATCTGTTTGTAAATTCTCCACAATGTCGCAAAATCTTCCAGTTTCCATATGTTGCGATATCATCGATATTTTTTGTCGCTAAGAAACATAGCATCTGCGTTTTAGTTTTGTCATCCTGTGTGTTGTGGGAGCAGCATAGTTTACATCATGCAATGCCCAGTTTTCTGTGAGAGGCAGTGCTTCGAAACATGTTAATGTCAGTTCAGCACCGACACAGACCTCGATGTCAAGGTAGAAAGCAAAATGTATGGCGGTGTATGGAGCTGTAGTAATACACTGCTTGGACGTGGTGCAGCTGGAAAACAATGCATCAAGCTGCTTATGAAAGAACAGCACAGGAACCCCAGCTGGTGACAGATAGTCTGTGGGATATGATCTTCCTCCAGTACAGGTGACAAAACTTTACACAGTTCTCTGCAAGCGGCTTCGATCACAGGGCAGCTGCTCCAATGATCCAGTAACTATATATGTAATATGCTCGATGCCAACACACAGACAATATTTGTTTTCCGATATATCACAAGAGAGAGACGACGTTAGGAGGTGCTATTAAAAGGTGTGGTATGGCTGGTTGAAGTTTGGATCCAAATAATTCGTAGTTCTTTACCTATTCTGTATGTTACAAAATAACAATGAGCAGTCCTCTGAGACATTATAAATGCTATATAGATCCTGATCTGTTTCGATATATCATACATCTGAAATGAATGTATGCCTTCGTGCGTGACAATTTGTAATTTGAACATGTGGAATGCTCTCAACCTACGCCAGTTTCACTCATAAAACAAACAAAAACCGAATGTATCTGTGGTCATGGAATCACGACTGTTTTCACTATTATCATCAGGATTGTGTATTAAAGAATTCGTATTACCGTTTTGTGTTACTTCATACAACATAACCTCTAGTCGTAAAGTTGACACAAGCTCATTGTGGAACCTAGATATGATAGTGTTTTTCCCGACATGTGAATAGATGACTTGAAAAAAGCTGTTCTGTGGTGACCAAACAGCTTACAAATGAACGATAGAAGAACCTGCTGTCATCGTGAATGATAGTCTGTTGGATGTGGACTACTTATTCTAGTATAGGTGACAGAAACATTGATCATAGGCTGGTAGAGGGGAGTTATGGAGCAAAAGTATCACATATCAGCATGCAGACAGTATTTGTTTTCAATCTGTTGGAGGAATCTTATAGGGTTCTTTCCCAGGTGACCTAGGAGATTCTATAACAGGGCATGGTCACACAATTTTTTCTATTTTTCGAAAAAGCCAGTGTGAGATAGCATCACATATGGGAACCAGGACTTGCAGTGTCCACAAAACAACAATGTCCTCCTGAATGAGATTTTCACTCTGCAGCGGAGTGTGCGCTGATATGAAACTTCCTGGCATATTAAAACTGTGTGCCCGACCGAGACTCGAACTCGGGACCTTTGCCTTTCGCGGGCAAGTGCTCTACCAACTGAGCTACCGAAGCACGACTCACGCCCGGTACTCACAGGTTCGCAGGAGAGCTTCTGTAAAGTTTGGAAGGTAGGAGACGAGGTACTGGCAGAAGTAAAGCTGTGAGTACCGGGCGTGAGTCGTGCTTCGGTAGCTCAGTTGGTAGAGCACTTGCCCGCGAAAGGCAAAGGTCCCGAGTTCGAGTCTCGGTCGGGCACACAGTTTTAATCTGCCAGGAAGTTTCAATGTCCTCCTGAGTCACGTCCTGTTGTTGCCAAATTTAAAATGATTATGTTCTTTCGATGTGAACAGAAGGAGTGAAAAAGTATATCTGCAGTGGTATTTCGTGTCCCTTAAATGTTTGTAATACCCATATGGACTACAATTTATTTACAGACACAGATTTGAGTGCCAATGACGCTCTCACACCATGTACTTCAGAGTTTAAATTATCGCTTTTTTTAACTCTGATGAAAACTCGGAACTAAAGTGGACATAATGCAGTGATATGTAGTTTATTCAGCAAAATAGTGCAAATTCTTTGTTTTATTTTGTGCAGGGTGGACATGTATAGGAGAAGTGAGATAATACATCTGTCATATGTATTACTACGGAGATTCGACCTCTGCAGTTTCATCGTTAGTAATTGGTGGTGGTGCTGTAGTTTATTTTTCACTTCACTGGATAATGGGGGGGGGGGGGCGGGGGGTAGGATGAGAGATGTTAATTCTGTCTGGCAGTCGAATGTAAAAGAATAGCTGTATAGATGCCGTTCGATTTTGATTATTCAGTTATCTGAAAAGAATGTAATGCACTCATGCATGACTTTTTAACATGGTGAATGCTCTCAAATTGCACCGATATTCTTCATAAAACTATAAGGAAGCTGACTGCTGCTATTTACGTGGATACAAGTCATTTATTATTGTTGCGATGTGCTTTTTGTAATAGAGGCTCCCTTATAAGAGGTATTCTGATATTAAATACAGCTGCTACAGAGAAGTGTTCACTCTGGCAGAGTGACATGCGCCAGCAGGAGCAATAGGTAGTGGCAAGGACAGTGAAGTTGCAGTTTTAGACAAATAACTTTCAGTCAGGATAGACATCTTTTATCTCGATTTTTTCGCTGGAGTACTGGCGCCGCGACCTAACGTGTATGCCAGCATTGATAGCGCTGACCGATCACCTGGACCTGTAGCTATGGATGGCCTTGTCTACTTTCTGGGGTGGATTTCGTGACTGCATGTTGAAGCAGTAGCAGCAGACGTTTGAAAAAATTATTCTGGATAGCTCTCGGGAGTTTCGTTATTGTTCTAGGAGGGTCCACTATTTCGAAGCCATACATTTAACCGATTGCAGGAAGCATCCATCAGTGACTGAGTTCCGCAGACTGTAGACAGTATATCACTGCCACCAGATGGATCTCTTTGTGGAAAATCAGTGATAAGATAGAGTAGGCATGGATTACTACCTATGGTGAGGAGAGTCTGGAATGGAGTGTGGTAGGTCGGAGATATGACTGGCTCTAATTTGGATAATTCGTTACCACACGTAGAAGGTAACTTACGTGCAATTGCCGCCCCCCTCTCCTGATGCAATCTCTTTGGCTCAGTTTATGCGGTAGTTATGTTATTAGTATGATTTTTGCCAGTATACAGCACATGTGCTGCATTATGACCCATTGTTTACAAGTGCTGGTTTTATGTGAGTTCAGCCTTTCTCTCTGTATTTCATATATGAAGTCTTCACGGGTTGTCAGTTACGAGACGAAGATGCTATTCGACTGACAACCCGTAAAGACTTCATATAGAGTGCTGGTTTGTTTCACGACAAGTGGAGTGAAGGTGTCTGTAGAAATAGACAGCAATAGACACAGTCCTCAGCTGTATGCATGCAGGTGATACACATTTTAAACTCCTCTGTGTATAACACCAGCATCTTGTCAGTTGAACACAATTCCCGTCAAAAATAAAGATAGTACCATTTTTCAAACAACATACGGGAATTCAGCCTGGTAATATTTACAGTGACCGCCAATATTTCGGCGGGAGCACACCCCACCATTTTCAAGGATAAACTGCAACGGACAGGTGATGTACAAGTAAATTTAAAACCTCGGTTCTTGGAGTAAGTCAGGGCATATAACACACACACACACACACTGAACACTAGAGCCACCAAAATCACAGGTATCCATACTGAAAGACTACGAACTAGCAGGTGAGGTAGCATTAACTCTGTATCTCTGATTTTTGACAAGGGAGGGAGCAGGATTCCAAGCAGAGTTCAAACACAAATCTCCATCCCTGTTTGCAAGGTAGCTCGCTAATTTAATCTCAACAGCATTCCAGTTTTGCAATAGCAGATCTACTTGGCCGCTGTAATCGCGTGTGCCGTTTATGCTCGGTACATCAGTCCTCAACGGTCCTGATAGTCTGACCAATGTATGCCATGCCACGGCTACAAGGAATTTGATATACACCCATTATGAAGTAACACAAAACGGTAATACGTATTCTTTAATACACAAGATCATCCTTAACAGAACCCAAAAGCAGAGGAAGGGGAACACCTTTCACTTCGTATTTCCGTAAAATACAACCGATCTCGTAGGAAGTGCTTCCTGCAAAAGCCAAAAAGGGAGTAGACTTCGGTGTCGACTCAGTATTATCATCAGTCACTCAATGCACAGTTGCTCGATAGCGCAACACGCCTTCAATCTGTCTTTCATTATAATCATTTTGATGAGATGTATCTTAAAGATAGGATAACTCAGCTTGCAAAGTCTCAGTGTCGGAAATTACATGTGCCCTGTGTACCAAAGAACGGCGCTACACTTCATGCTGATCCGATTGGTTACACTATCAGCCTGTAAATACAAGTCAGTGTCAGGACGTTTCCAGTAAACGGCATGTCCCAATGACCCACCAACCTTCCTCCTAACCAAAACGTCAAGAAAGGAAAGGCAACCATCCTCTTACACCTCCATCGTAGAACGAATGTTCGGGTGGATCGAGTTCAGATGTCCTAAAAAGGCATTCAAATTCTCCGTGCCATGAAGCCAAACAACAAAAGTATAATCAACATATCTGAAGAAACAGTGGGTCAACACATGTCGAAAGAGATGAGTTAATTCAACACCAACCCTAACCTCAATTAACCCCAACGAATCAGGCAGGCGAACACAAGTGAAGACAGATCCCACATTAAAACTTACTAAAACATCAGAGTCATTAACCACATTCTCTCTAAACAACGCAAGAAATCAGCTGAGTTCCTGATATGATGATCACACAGACAAACTTGTAAGCTTAACGGAGAATGAAGATACTTGGCAACACGATATGTTGGAGCGCCAATATTGCTCACTATGGGACGGAAGGAACCCCTTCCTTGTATACCTTCAGAAGGCCATATAACCTAGAGGGAACAGTGCTATAGCTGTTAAGACTCCTGCGACAAACCACTTTTCTTCAGGAGGCTGATGGTCTTTCTGTCAACATTTTCCGTGTGGTCAGCATCGATTATTATATGACTCAGCGTATCGCAGGATGGGGAGGATGTGGTACAGCTAAAGGACGATGTATCAAACTGCTAATGAATGAACAGCACATGATTGCTGTCTTGTGATTGATAGTCTATGGAATTTGGTCTTTCTCCAGTATAGACGACAAAACTTTACACAGGTCTCTGCAAGCGACTCCGATACAGGACACCTGCTCCATTGGTCCTGTATGCATATACGTAATGTGCTCGATGTGAAAACACAGACAATATTTGTTTTTCGAGAGAGAGAGACGCAGTGAAATCTTATTGTGTGATGTTAGGACGTTCTGTTACAAGGAGTGGTATGACGGATTGAAGTTTGGATACAGATAATTCACAGTTTATTACCTATTCTGAATGTTACAGTGAGGAGTGCTCTCAAACGTAATAAATGTCTGTACAATTGCTGATCTGTGTCGGTATTTCATATGTCTAAAATGAATGTATGCTATCGTGCATGACAATTTGCATTTTTAACATGTCTAATACTCTCAAATTACACCGATTTCACTCATAAAACTAACAGAAACCGACTGTCTCTATTGTCGTGGAATCATTACTGTTTTATTATTATCGTCACGATTATGTAATAAAAAATATGTGTTATTCATACTTCATAGCCTCTAATTATAAAGTTGACACCAAGTTAATTACAGCTCGGTGTGGAACTTAGAAATTATAAGTGGTCCTCCAGACATGTGGGTAGGTTGCGCGATACAGGCTATTCTGTGATGACCAAATTGCTTACGAAACTGCAACACAAGAATCTGCTGCTATTGTGATGATGGTTTGCTGGATGTGCAAAACTTCTTCAAGTACGAGGGGCAGAAACTTTACTCGCAGGTCGGTAGAGGGGAGTTATGGAGCAAAAATGTCAGGTGTTGGCACGCATTTGGCATTTGTTTTCGATGCATCGGTCCTATCTGATAGGTTCTGTACTAGGTGTATAGCATTGCACTGGTAAAACGAGACCTGCAGTAGCGTATAAAGGAACAACGTCCTCTTCAGTTACAGCCTGTTGATGTCGAACGTAAAGTGATCGTGTTTCTTCCAACATGTGAACAACTGGCATGAAAGGCAGTTTTCTGTAAGGCTATTTCATGTATGTGAAATGTCTGTAACAGCCACATGCTTAACAATTTATTTACAGACACTGATTTGAACACCAGAGTCCTCTCAAATCATGTGCTTCGGAGTTTAAATTCTCGCATTTCCTTTACTCTGATGGGAGTTTAGAAGTAAAATAGACATTCTGCAGTGATCTGTAGTTTTTGCAGCAAAATAGTACAATTTTTTTATTTCACGCAGAATGGGAATATATATGAGATATGAGATAAGTTAATATGTCTGTCAGATGCGTCGCTATAAATATTCAACCTATGCAGTTTGATCATCTGTAATTGGTGGCGGTGCTAAACTTTTTCTTCACTTCATTGGATGTCACAAAATAAAGGGAAGCGCGATGAGAGATGCGAATTGTATCTTGCAGTCGAACTTAAAAGAATGACTGTATAGATGCCGTTCTATTATGATAACTAAATCATCTCAAAAGAATTTAATGCCCTCATACATGATATATTTAGTAATTTGAGTATGATGAGTGTTCTTAACCTATACCGATTTTACTCATAAAACTAAACAAAAATTGACTGTATATATTTTAGTGAATAGAAGACATTTATTAACGTAGTGACTACGCTTTTTTTTAAATAGATACTCCATTATAGAAAGTTCGAAAACGTTAAACAACTGTTAATGTGAGCGTTTTGCTCTTGCAGAATGACATCAGCCACCGGAAGCAGTTGGTCCTGGCAGAGACAGTGCAATGCCATTGCAGTTTTAGACAAACACTTGTGGTCGTATCTATATGCTGGCCAACCATTCGGACCTCAGGCTACTGATGGCCACGCCTACATGCTGGGGTGGATAGCGTGCCTGAACGCAGAAGCGGCAGCAGCAGACGTTTGAAAATGCATTCTAAAGAGCTCTTTGGAATCTCGTTGTTGTTCTAGGGGGTGCACTAGTTCCAGGAGATACATCCATGTGTGACTGAGTTCTGAGGACAGTAGACGGTATTTCGCTCTCACAAAATGGATCTCTTTGTGGACCATCAGTGACAAGCTATAGCAGGCCTGTATCACCTATGGTGAGGAAAGGGAGGCATGAAAGGTGGTAGGACGGAGGTTAGACTGACTCAAAGTTGGTTAATTTGTGACCACACATCGAAGACAACAAATGAGCAACTGCCGCCTCTCTCTCCTTGTCCAATGTTTTTGGTTCGGTTTACGTGGTAATTTTGTTATAATGATGATGTTTACGGCTGATCCCGGTGGAGGTTCGAGTCCTCCCTCGGGCATGGGTGTGTGTGTTTGTCCTTAGAAGATAGTACCTTCCACTCAAGGCCTATTTCCAGCCAGTTTATAGGTGAAGGGATCATCCTATGTAATAGTGTCTGACTACACCTAGCCACTAGGTTCGAGTCGTACTGTGAAATTTTTTCCCAGCAGACTAACAACATTTGTACGCCATCGCCAGCTTCTGAGCCACCTCGCTCCACAGCATAAGGGACATCAAATGCTTCTCCAAGTAATGCGCTCCCACCAAAATATGAGGAGGCCCAGCGACTTAAATTGTCTCCCTCCCCAACAGAAACAGCTCTTCTAGCTGTATACAACTTCAGATGGTTCGGCCTATCTCAAGCAATGCACTACAGGTTTCTGTTCTAGCCTTGAACATGATCAGTACTGTTCCATCTGATAAATTCAAACTCATCGGTAGATGACTAAAACACGAGTAAACGGACTAACAATATGCTGTCAACAGTAGACACCGCAAGGTACTGTACCACATTCACCCATACAATCTCTTTCCTGCCAACACTACGCAGGTTACTAATAATAACACAGTATAAATTAATGTGTAGAGATTCGTGGTACGTTCGGTTCACATGCGTTACCTGCGTTAATTTTATTAGTAACGCATATTTGCATTTCTTGTAGGCTTAGTACGTTTTCTGCAAGAAAAACACCCCCAGAGTGTCTACGCACTGCGTCGCCAGTGATCCTAAAGCTGCGCTGTGGAGATACATTGTAGTTGCATTGTGTAAAGTAGGGGGGCAGAGAGAATAGGAAATCACCCGACCTACGAAGGGGGAGGATTCGACCCACGGTCTAGGGGTAGTGTCTTTCAACATTAATCAAAACGTATTCATTGCCCGGTTCTAAAGACGTTACTAGTGTCATCTTGATCAAAAATCATCACCAATGGCGGCCGCAGACTTCTGACGTAAGAAGTCACTCTCCATCCCACAGTGGTCTTGTCAAAGACGGCTAGGAGCAGGCACAGGTTCAAGATCAACTGTCCCTACAAACGAAAGAATCGGCACTTAACGGCTCGATAGTGCAAAAGGCAATGAAACGCCTGCAGTAAAAACACATAATGTGCATCCACAAACAATTTGCCAAGAAGTTACAATTCCATGATGGTCCACCTTTGGAAAAATTTATTCCCCCATTCACATGTAAAGGAGGCGACTGCCAAGAGGGAGCGGACCGTGAGAGAAACACTGAATAACCAACGAAAGGGCAACATCCTACGAGTCGGGCGTGGAAAGTCAGAAGTTTGAATCGTAATAGGGAAGCCAGAAAAAATGAAAAATGAAATGTTCAGGCTCAATACTGATACAGTGGGTGTCAGTAACGTGAAATGGAAAGAAGATAAAGATTCCCAGCAGCAGAAAACGGTATAACGGGAATAGAATTCATTATCTATAGGGAGCTGGGTCAGAAAAACAATTCAGTGATAGGGCTGTTTTCATTAGAATCAACAGCAAACGAACACCAACGGCAATAGTTCAGATATACATGCTGATGTCGCTAGTAGAGGATGAAGAGAGAAACTGTATGTTGAAAATCTAATAGTCACTATGGTCTGGAATGCGGTTGTAGGGCTTATTAGTAGGAATGCAAGAAGAGAAAGACTTATTGGGTTCTGCAATAAATTTCAGCTTGTAACAACGAATTTTCTGTTCAGAAATCACACGAGGGGGAGGTATAGTTCGAAAACGTCGGGAGGTACAGGAAGATTTCAAATACTTTACCTCATGGTCAGGCATAGACTCCGAAATCAGACACTGAATTATAAGGCATACCCAGGGGCAGATACAGAGTCAGATCACAATCTGGTAATGATAAAGGCTAGACTGACGTTGAAGAGAAGTGTCAGGATGAATCTGCGCGAAGAACTGGCATGCGAAAGTACTAAGGAAAGACGAGGTACGCTTGACGTTCTCTGAGGCTATAGATACTGCGATAACGAAAAGTTCAGCAGGTACTTCAGTTGATGAGAAATGGACATCTCAACAAAGACCAATGGCAGAACTGGAGAGAAACACGTAGGTACAAGAAAAGTAACTGCGGAAGGACCATAGGCAACAGAAGAAGTACTTTAGTTAATCAACGAAAGAAGAAGTACAAATACGTTCAAATAATTTCAGTAATATAGAAATATAAGCCATTCAGGAATAAAAAAATAGGATATGCAGAAAAGGCAAGGCTAAACATCTTCATGAAAATGTGAAGAAATCGATAAAGATATGAAACTTCCTGGCAGATTAAAACTGTGTGCCCGACCGAGACTCGAACTCGGGACCTTTGCCTTTCGCGGGCAAGTGCTCTACCAACTGAGCTACCGAAGCACGACTCACGCCCGGTACTCACAGCTTTACTTCTGCCAGTACCTCGTCTCCTACCTTCCAAACTTTACAGATATGTTTGTGGGAAGAACTAACTCAACACACAGAAAAATCAAGACAACCTTCGCTGAAATTAAAAGCAAGGGCGGTAACATTAAGAGTACAATTTTAATACCACTGGTAGATGCAAAGGGAAGGGCAGATAGGTGGAAAGATGAAGATGATTTTGGTTTGTGGGGCTCTCACCGGCGTGGTTATCAGCGTCCGTACAAAATCCCAATAATTTCACAGTTCCGTCTCGCCATTTTCCTGAATGAAGATGAGAAAATCCCCTGCCCAGACGGCAGACGAACCCGGGACGTTGTGATCCCGAGGGAGCGACGCCAACCACTACACTTCGAATTGCGGACAGGTGGAAAGAGTACATTGACGACGTCTGCGCGAGGGAGGACTTGTGATGTGACTGAAGCAGAAACAGAAGAGTTATGCGATCCCGTATTACAATCAGAATTTAGAACAGCTTTGGGAGACTAAACATCAAATAAGGCCAAAGGAATAGATAGCCTTCCTCGGGAATTTGTGAAATCATTGGTGGAAATTTCATCAAAACGATTACTCACATTGATGTGTAGAATGTATGAGACAGGCACTATAATATCATACTTTCAGGAAAACATCAACCGAAAAATTCCCAAGACTGCACGACCCGACAAGTTAATAGGATTTGTCGACCTGAAAAAACCATGCAAAATATTCGAAAATCTGGGTAAAACAGAGGTAATCTATTGGGTAAGACGGGTAATATATGTTTTGTACAAAAACCAAGTGAGTAGAATAAGAGTGGAAAACCAAGAACGAAGTGCATGTATGAAAAGGACGTAACACAAGGCTGCAGTCTTTCGCCGCTACTGTTCAGCTTATACCTTGAAGGAACAAGGGGGGATATAAAAGTAAGGTTCAAGAGTGGGATTAAAATTCAAGTTGGAAGGATATCAAGATGAATAATCGCTGATGATTCAAATTGTTCAAATGGCTCTGAGCACTATGCGACTTAAGTTCTCAGGTCATCAGTCGCCTAGAACTTAGAACTACTTAAACTTAACTAACCTAAGGACATCACAAACATCCATGCCCGAGGCAGGATTCGAAACTGCGACCGTAGATGTCGCCCGGTTCCAGACTGTAGCGCCTAGAAACGCTCGGCCACCCCGGCCGGCTCACCCATCTACTACGCCCAAAGCAATGTATCCCATAATACGGCTCTTCTGCGCCTATGTTATATGTGCATCTTGGTGTTCATTGACTGGGCACATAAAGCACGACGATAGCATTTCAAACAAGGCGGCTTATATTACTGCTGTAGTTTGTACATCATTATTTAACATAATTCCGTCATGCAAGTGAAGTTGCTGATCGTTGATGAAAAAGGCTTTAGACAACTTTACTGCTGAACCGTAGACATTTGCTTCTAGGCTCCTCAAAATTCTCCGCACATGCATAAAAACGACACGTATGTGTACGATGGTTGGAAGTTTCTCGGCCTTTGATTCAGCATTTAAAGTTGCCGTGCGAGTAGACGCGCCTGATGCAAAAATATGTGTACAAACTGAGAAAGTAATTTTCGTTGTCTATAAAGAATTTCTCGTGCCTGTGTCAAACTGTGATGGCAGTTATTCTGCCTCAGACATTACGTGGTTATCAAGTAATATTACTGCAATTTAATTTTATTCACATTTTTCAACTTCAGACGTGACTGTACTCAATACACTCGAGGTATGAAATTAAAAACGCCTTCAGTCATAATTTTTCTTGTTTTATTCAGTACACGATGCATTACGGACCCTGTGGGTCCACCTTCAGGTGTAATTCGTCTTATACATGCACTATTTGTTCTCATGAACGAGATGAAATGTATATTCCTGTCACGAAAAGGTTTGATGTTAGGCTACGTATTTCGTAAGTCAGACGCGGAAAATACATGCGAAATAGTGGAAAAGACGAATAGCGTAAACTTAGCAAATAATCCAAGAAAAGCGTTTTTAACGTTATAGTAACAGCGTAAGACTTTCCCTCCATCTTTTTCAAGCATATCACTTCAATCCAAGAGGCACATTCGCAAACACATGTTTGTAAACACTTCACAGATGTTTTTGTACATGGTGTGGTCAAAGATGAATTTTTCATAGTGCTAAGGATATAATTATTAAACAATAGCCATAAGCAGGAAATAACTGTAGAACAGATCTTTAAAATTACTGAAAAAGCTGTGGCTGCCGAAATCTGTTTGTTCATTTAACATCGATTCTGGATTTTTTATTTTGTGGAGGTATATCTCCAGTTGTTCCAACAAATTTAGGGTATTACCATTGGCTTCATTATGTAATACTACCAAATTATTTTCTAGATTGTCGATGACATGTTTTGTTTCCAAGATATGTTGTGCAATGACTGATTTTTCATAGTGATTGTGCCTGAAATCATTTAGATGTTCTTGGAAACGGGTTTTGAAGTTTGTGCCTGTTTTCCCTACATAGTAGGCAGGACAACTGGGTCATGATACTTTGTACACTCCACTGTTGTTGTATGTTTGCGTATTTGATTTTATGTTATGTGTTCCTAATTATGTTATGTTTCCTAATTTATTATTAGTTGCGAACGAAACTGTTACATTTGTTTTTTTGAAACGTTTTGCTATTTTTTGTGATATGGGGCCAGGTATGGGATACTGGCGAATATTTTCCCCTCTTTCATAGTGTTGTCATTCGTTGTTTTGCTTTTGTGTATTTGTCTGTCTAAATTGTCAATTGTTTTGGCTCTGTAGCCATGACTTATAGCAATGTTCTTTATTGCATCTATCTCATTCTTGAGTGTGTTTCCTTCTAGATCAAGAAAGTGTAGCATGGACCTAAATGCAGCATGTTTCTGTGTGGTGGGATGGCATAATGAGTTGTCCAGTGCTATGTCTGTGTATGTGTATTTTCTGTGTATGCTGAACTTATGTTTTTGTTGATGGTTGGTGATTTTAAGATCCAGGAAATTCATGGTTTTGTTGTCCTCGTGTACTATTGTGAATTTTATGATTTTGTGGAAAGAATTCAATACTGCTAGTAGTTCTTCGATCTCATCTTCTGTATCATCAAACAGAAGCAAGGTATCATCAACATGTCTGCAGTAATATATTATTTTACTTTTGAATCTATTGTTTTTTTTAAAGAACTTACTTTCCAGATGACTGACAAATATGCCAGAAAACGTGATTTGCTTCTGCCCATGGCAAGACCCTAATTCCATTGGTAAACTTTCTCATTGAATGTGAAGTAACTGTGAGACAATATTAGCTGCAACATGTCTTTGACTTCTGACATTTCTGCGATTGACAATTTGTTACGTTTTATGAAGCGTTTAGAAATTCTTCAGTTGGTACATTTGTAAATAGGTGAGTTATATCAAAAGAGGCACACCTGGCTCCTGCAGGAATATTTATGTCTTTAATTTTAGTTGCTAATTCCTATGTGTTCTTAATAGAGTATGATTTATCAAATGTATAGTACTGTTTGAGAATTTAATTCAGTAATTGGGAGACTTTGGAAGCAGATGTAGTCCTAGAACTAACAATAGGCCTCAATAGAACTTGTGATTTATGGGTCTTAGGTTGAGTTCTGTCTTGGGGCTGTGGGATTCATTAAAATGCATGTTTTTGCTTGTTTTTCTGTGAAGAGTAAATTGCATTAATTAATATTATTTCTGATTTTGTTTTGGAATTTTATAGCTGGACCTTGTTTGAGTTCTGTTATGTTATTTTCAGAAAAGGAAGTTATTGTTTTAGTGATGTATTCATCTTTGTTCATCTCATTCAAGAGAACAAATAAAGCATATATTAAAACGAATACACCCGAAGATGGACCCACAGGGTCCGAAATGCATCGTGTACTGAATAAAACAAACAAAAAATTGTGACTGAGAGTTTTTTTTTTTTTTTTTTAATTCATACCTCGTGTGTAATATGATGCAGCGTTCATTTTTTATTTAGAGAATTTGTCATATATGAACAAGAATTCAACTAGCTCTTTCACAAAAACATTTATTACGATGCGTTGTAATTTCTTGAGTTAATAATCTAAAGACTCTCTGACTCAGACTGCAGCGAAGCCGACTGTCACAACTACAATTTAATTTTGTGAAGCTTATATTATTAAGTAAACTTACCGCAAAGAACTAACTTGCTCATAGTCAGATACGTGTAGCTTCAATTAATAACTGGGACGCTAAGGAATTAAACAAAAAGAAAACTACTTTTTAGTTGCCTGCGTCACGGCGAACACTTATTCGCATTAACAGGTTCAAGAACAGCAGTGCTGGAGGTACATCGTCGATAAGCTCTCTCCCGTATCTAGTTAATGAGATCAATAAACACTTTCTCCATTCCTTAATTGAGCTAACTGAGCTCTGTGTTTGAGAGATGAAACCTGAAACGTTATCGAACAACATAACGAGTTGACTACCAATATTTTAATAACTCAAATATGACATATGTACAGAATCTTAATGTTTAGGTAGTTAGTTGCTACTTATTGTAATGTAAGGAAAAGATTATAGTAGCCCAAAAAATTATTAGTATTACTATGTATCAATCGCCAGCCCTGTGAAAATTTTGTTTCCACTGTTAGGATGAGCATCATGTGGTATGCCAGTATTTAGCAATTGTTAAAGTCATATTGAAATCTCCTACGACATTGTTCAACCAACATTTACGACATTCTTCAGGAGCTGTTGAACAAAATCAGTGATAAGCTAAGCTATAGTGGCCAGATCAGCGAAACAATGTTATACTGACGAGTGTCGCAGTTTGGTAAATGTATGCACAAAATCAAGATGCAGATTACAGGATACAGCAGGTAAAACGTTGGCAGTAAGTGAAATTTAGCTAGTGGTACAGGCTACGTTCAGATTTAATTTTCTAATCCGAACGTTAGCCACACTTGGTGAAACTGATGAGCTCAGACTTATTAACAAGAAACATTTCGCCATAAATCTACGTACGTAGCAGCCTAAATCAGACATCATATAGAATAGTTTCGGCCATCACCTTTGACCCTGATATGATGCATTTCTCCGTTCCTGTTCATTTCAGTATCCCAAATCTGCTTCGTAAACAACATCGAAGCCTGCCCCTGTGATTATCTCTTTCCACCAGCTCTTCAACCGTAGTCGTCTCGAATAGTTATTTGCATAAAATCTTTCAATCTCGACGATTCATTGAGTTTTTTTGAAACTTCCCCTTTGAACAATTTATACATGACTGTGCTTATACTGATACACAATATTTTTTTTTAGCGCAACGCAATCTGACTTTCAAAATTCCCTACAAAAGAATGGCCCTGACTAACATTAAACTATACCTTTCACAAATCACTTACCTCACAAAAATCTTCGCTGCTCAAGCTACTGCAATACAGCAAGCCCCACTATGGCCAGCTAAATAAAAGATTCAAACTATGGAAGGCACTAACTACTGATAGGGATAGTTAGCAAATGAAAGATATTAATAGAGAACAAACAATGTATTTACCTTGATATCATCATATAGAAATATAGCAGTTCATGACAAATTTCAAAACTCCGCCATCTCTCTCTCCACATCCACCACTGCTGGCGGCTCACCTCCAACTGCGCAACGCTACGCGCTGTTCACAGCCAGCTGCCTAACACTACAATGGCAGACAACAATGCAAACTAGCCACAGACTGCACACAGCACAGCCAGTGATTTTCATACAGAGGTGGCGTTACCAATAAAAAAACCTAAACAGCCTACTTACATAGCCCCCATGCTCCCCACAAAAATTTTTACAAATTGGATTGGGCAGTGGCCAATACAGATTTGAAAAAAAAATTTTCATAATTACAATAACAAAGAAATCAAATGCACACACTTATTGATACAACGTTGGTCAAAAGCTAAAATTTTGTCACAGTCCATAAAGACAGTCATGATCATTCATTACGGTAAAATATAGTGTTTTTCTCAAAGTCTGAGCAGTAGAAGAAAATGCACACGGAAGTAGTGGATTTCCATGCAGTCTTGAAGAAGTAGTGTTGTCCTTCCAACGGAAAGACAGTGCTGACTCTCGACATGCAGACAAGTATTGGGTCACAACAGAGCAAATCCACAGCAGAGTCATTCGACAGTTTGAAGAAGATTGGTAGGTAGGTCATCACAGAGCAGACCCACTGTAGTCCTGGTAGAGAGTATGGTATTGGTGGGCCACCAGAGGTGCAGACGCACTGTAGTCCTTGTAGAAATGGCCAGCAGCCGTCTGTTGCGACTGTGCAGGTGCACAATCACCATCGAAGAGTCTTGCAGAGAATATAGCAAGTCCATAAACCACCACTTGTGCACTCACAAAGTGTTTGGAATTGTCCTTAGAACCAGCAATGCTGTTATCCAGTCCCTTGCTGAATTATTAACACACGTGCCAACACTAACAGTCCCTACTTCTCACATATTGTCCATATACTATGACCAACAGAAACGTGTGCAGTGAAATGTAACTTAATTTGAAGAACTGGTGTCTGTACAATTATAAATTTACAACATGAAAATACAATTACAAAGGTACAAAATACATTATTAAAGAACATAACAATACAGATAACATTTGTAGTAACACAGGCTTTACAAAAGAATAGAAATAAACATATACATCAGTGGAATTATGACATGAGTAAATACATAAAAGATCAGAATAACTTTTGAAACATCAACTTTACACATGAGCATTAAAACAAAACAGAATTAATAATGTCTAACATCTTTACAAAGTAAATAACATATTATTAACGCAAATTATATTTGAGGATAACAGTATTCCTCATCATAGTTCATGTAGCTGAGTATGAGAAAAATTCTACAACAAAAGTCTGATGAGGTAAACGTATAAAGACAGGAAGAACATATATACACAAGGGTACCCAAACACATAGTGGGATAACACAAAAGGAAAAGACAGGGTTTGTTTCATTGCAGTATTTTGCAAACAAAACTTTCTTTACTTCTTGGAGATCTCCCTTCATTCATCATTATTCCCAAAAAGTCCTATCTAAGCCTGCTTTCTGTATTCTGTTCATATCCTCTTTCAAAAATAGTTTTTCTCCACTATACACTACTTCTTTTATTTGGCCAAACCATTTTCCTATAGATTCTCAATGCACTTCTTCCAGTTCATCATAGTTAGTTTCTTATATAGTCTACCCACTCTTAAGCTAACTTAAATCTACTGAGCTCAGATATATATACTAAGGGACGAGGCAATGCAGCAGTACAAAACAATTAATACAAACAGCAATGACACAAAAAAATGGAAATTGGCAAAGCAAGCAGCAGTAAATGTAATAACTTATATCTAAACATGACAAAGCTCAAGCAGAAAAGGTATTACAGTAAAAACAACAATGCAGATAAGGGAAGTGTATATTCACATCTTAATGTCTATGTAAATTAAAGTGGTGCACCACAACAACTTATTGTAAAAAAAATATTACCATGTACTTGAAAAGAAAATTATGTGTTACTGTTACTAGTTCCTTCTTATTGTTCTTTCCTTTCCAAGTGCTCCTTTTTTTAAAGAATGTGGATCATAAAATAATTATTTAATAGATCTGTTGACAGAAAGTGTTCACATTAGCAAATGCATTTCATTTTATAAAAGCAATGCTACAACACAGCTGGAAACCAGATATCAAATGAAATAAGCAACTATGAAAAGCAAAGCATAAAAATATCATTCAATAGCTATGTGGCATTTCGTAAGTCAGTAGCTCTCAACTCTCGTAGAAAGACATTTGTCATTATCAGGTTTGCAGAGGTAATTATCTTTCCAAGTAATGGCCTCCCTTTTTTTTTCTTCCTGTACTCTGAAAAGGCACGCGCTAATGGCTTTTTCTCCAGGCGTCTGACACAGCTGGGTGCCCACGACGCATTACGTGCAGGTGGTCACTTAATTTTCTTACGGAAATATTTACGACAGCAGTTTCCGCTACAGTGGCAGTCTCATATAAAAAAATTCACAGGTTAAGAATTTGCGTTACAAATCTGTAGAAACAAAATGCTATTGATATAACAGTGTCCAAAAAAATTTTCGTCTGCATTGTAATACATTCACGCATATACACACACATTTCATAACTCTTAAAGTACGATTCTTGGTTTCCAACATCCTGTTTCACAAGTCAAGAGTCCCTACCCACTATTCATTACTCCTTACCTTATTACACATATACGTATCCATCGACACTCGTCAATATTTCGTCATTATAAATATGAAGCATAATAAACATTCCTCAACAACATAATACACATCGTCGTCGTAATAATAACATCATAACACTTCAGTCAAATCTCAAAATCGTCGTAACTTCCTCCAATAATTTCTAAGCCTAAAAAAATTCTCTGCTCATGTCAAAAGTGTCAGCTGCCTCAAACGTACTTTAAAAATCATGATCTCATACCAAATACATCATTCAAAGCTCTCATAGTATCACAATGATTCCGAAAAAATATGAACAGTTTACAAAGTACAGACAAAATACAGTTTTATAAGTGTGAAGTTATCCAACTGTGTAATTACGTAAACATCTGTCACTGATATAGTAAAATAAATGTTTGTCTCTCTCAGTTAAATGATCAGATAGCTATGTAATTTGCGTGTTAGAGAAATATGGTACCGATGTGTAAAGTTGTATAAGCAAATACCATATTAGCTAGGGTTCCTTGTGCTTGCCAAACACATGGTACACAAAGTAGGCGTGTACCCCCCTGAGGATTAATGTAATTATACCCTCAGGTGTTACAGATTACACCAATGGAATGAAATATATCACGGAAAACTTTCTTCGTAATTCAAAAATCTTTAAAAATAAATGTTTTAAGTATAAAATTGATCACTCAAATACGTGTACTGTAGCGCTAAACTGTGCGTCTTGTAACATAATCTCTGTGGAAGTGTCGTAGTTATCGTCCTCCGAAAGCTAAGTTCTGCAGAAGTCAATGTACTTACCTCATGATAAACAAAAGTGAAATGCTTTGCGTATAGATATCGTAGTTACTATGCTTATTGGCGTGATGAAGAAAGTACTGTACAGTAACGTATTGTTATGCCACGAAAAAGGCTGTCTCATTGTTGCTATACCACAAAAGTTACTACTAAAACATGTTTTTCTTCCCAGAAGAATTCAGAAAACTGTGCAGATATAAAACAGGTACACCGCAAAAGCAACAAGGTAAATTGTGTCACACATTAGTAGCGTCGTGATATAGTCATGTAGCTGTCAAATAAACTAACCACTGTGTCACCTGGTATCTCTCAGAAAGCACCTTGAATCCATAATGTATTTTCAAATAAACCAAAATGTTGCATTAAAATCTCATTAGCAGTACTGGTAAATGTTCTAAGTATGTGAGCCTTATAGTCGTTACGTAATTGTGCAACAAACAAGCAAGAATGTACACACACAATAACACTGTGACGTCTGTTCACTATAACAATGCATTCGTCATTTCTGTTTAAGTAAGTTCTCTTGGTTCTTGATTGGATATTTAACTTCAAACATTGTTGTATGTTAACAGATTCTAAGTCTGACAAAGCATATTAGTAATGTGAAGCGAAAAGTTTTATGGCAAAGACAAAGTTAAAAAGCAGATTATCTTTCAATAAACGGTTTTACATGTGAAATGTGGTGTAAACCTTTACTCTTCCTAGTACGCAGAGTTTCAACTTCAACGCAATTATCATGTGGTATACGTCGGTAAAGAATACTGGAATTTTTCACAGGGTTAGCGTCAATGTTATTTTTCTCTGAGCCAGCCGGCGCACGTGGGTGCCTGTGGCGCGAGTCATTGTCTGTCTCATTGTTGGCGCGCCTTGTTATTGGGATTAGGAGACCTAACTTCTACAAATTCACCGTGACGAGAGGGCCCAGCTCCGTTAGAATCCCGCCAGTTCTGATGAAATTCACGTCTGTCGTTTTGTCGGTAGTTTACATAGTTTCTTGTTTGTCGGTCATGTGGTGGAGAATTTCTCCCTGAACCGTAACTCTGCGCCGAACTGTTGCGTCTGAAGTTATTCTGCCTCCCTTGATAATACTTGTTTTGGTTCCCATATTGTCTGTTTCTCTGATTGTCTCTGTGATAGTCATTACTACGGAAATGCGATCTTTCTCTGTAACTATTATTACTCTGCCAACGGTTGTCGTACGGGTGGTGTCTATTTTGGTCACGATTTGCGTTGTAAGAATAGACCAGTCGTGTCCGGTTATTGTTTCTGTCGTCACGGAATTGTGACGGATGTGACCTGTAATTGTTGTGCCCTTGTTTTCGCGTTCCGCGATTGTCAGTGTCACTTTCCAGTTCTTGTAACAGTCCCTGAAAAGCTTCAATGTCGTCTTTGCAACGTCCTGCCAAAATAATATGTCGTAAATGTTCAGGTAATTTGATTAAGGAAATGCGGATGAGTTCTGAGGGGCTGTATGGGTTTTATAAAATAAATAAAATAAAATAAAATAAAATATTATATTAATTATTTTTATCTGTATGATTGGCTCTCCTATGAGTCGTCAGGTTTTGATTATTCGGTATCAGACGCTTGACAATGGCTTTTTCGTAAAGGCAATGTTACTCGTAGTTGACCGTGAAATAAAACTGAAATAATCGGACTTCGTAATTAAATCGTTTCCAAAGACTGCTGCGGTAGGTGCGGACTCATAAACTAAATCTCAATATTACAATAATTTGCCAGCCATGCCAAAACGTCATACAGAGGTGATTGTCTACTAAACAAAAAATTACACAGTTAGTTAAATCAGATATATTCAATGAATAAGCCTACAGTTCATAATCCTACTTACTTTTATAAATATAAATTCTTTACAGAATCGAGTGCCTAGTATGGTTGCAACTCGCAGTAATTTTCTATATCACGAAATATGGCGGTGTGCCAGACAATAAACTAAAATACGTGCTTCTCGCACCACTTCAACCTGGGCTCTCCTTTCTTTTTAATCAAACATACGAGTAACGTAAATGTACTTTTGTTTTATCAGCGACACAGCGCTGCAGTTGTGTGCCATAGGCTTTATTTATTTGTCACTGATTATTTATTTAATTAATATCTCGCGTTTCCGAGGAAACTCACGCTCGGCATGCAAATGTGCCTTTATATTGCCCCCTGAATTGCGAGGCGAAAGGACACACCTGCAGGCGAGCAATTCACCTAAAGGCACAAGAAAATCTAAGTTATCTACAACTATTTACATGACTTACATTATACTGTATATTATATACAAAATTTGAATGACGCGCGTGCGCCGAAAAAGTTCTTATGTTGGCAAAACAGAGTGCGCGCATGCGCAGAAGCGTCTGTGTAACTACGGCACTGCCGTTATTTCGTAAATTTAGATCACGCGGCACAGTATTGCAGTTCATATTGTACGTGTGCGCGCGCATTTCTTAGTCGTTGCACAAAGAAAATATTCCACCAAGATTACATATGAAGACTACATTCTATGACAGGTAACTTAGTTTTAAAATTACAATATTTGTTATAATACAATACAACTTTAGATTGTTGAATGTTCTTAGTTACATAGCATTGCAATGAAATGCTTCAACGAAAAATGTTCTGTTGTTTCAGGTGCGTTGACCTATACACATGGTGTCGTTATCACAGTTCATATTCATCTGCTGCACAATAATTTTTTACAGGTTAGTATCGTCGTGGTAAAGTTTTTTGATCACAGTAACATCGTTGTATAACAACGTGATTAATACATAAGCGTGTCCATTTCCTATTTCCATTATAGTCGTTGTGATGCAGTTCGTTGTGACAAAAAGCATTGTTTATTACAGATCAGACGTGACCCGTCGAGTAATTGGTCCACGTGCAGTTCGTTTTTTTTTTACATTCCGTGGAAGCTTGGTTGCAGAACCTCGGACGGCACATAGCTGGCGTCGATCCTTGGACAGTCCAGGTAAGAGTGTCCGTCACATTTCGAGAACATTTCATTCCCTGAAGTTCCAACCAAAACTCTTCCACCCGTCGTGTTGTTTTCTGGACAGGCACTTTGTGTCCATTTAATCCAGTTAACATCTTGAAGTTGGGTACTGTAGTAATGTCACTAGACGATGCACGAATTATTCACTTCACATTTTCAGTTTTTTGCTGAATATAGCTCACCTAAATGTTTGTTAATGTCCGTGAACAGAGGTTCACTATGCAATGTCTTTTTGGCACTCGTTTTGTTCAAATTTTTACATGATACATCAGTTAAAAAAATAAGTAATTATACATACACACGTCACATATTTTCTTAGCATAAACATAATACAGTTGCACATAAACATGTTTACATCATCATTACATAGCTATAGGTTATTACATTGTGTCACATTTGATTACATGAATTGCATCCTCTTTAGCGGTTTTGCTGGGATATTATCGATGTTTTTTGTGATGTCATCTGAAATTAAGATAGGTTAGACACAACATTCATTACATCAGTAGGCAAGACCAGGCGTTTTCACTACTCAATAAATATTCAAAATAGTAAGAGAGAGAAAATGTTCGATTCCTCGCGTTTTGTGCGTGTGTGTAGAGTGTCTGTGTGGCCTTGACTACTGATAGATGCTTTTCGTGTTGAGAGATGTGCGTCTAATCTATTTCTCAAAGTAAAAGATCGCTTCACAGATGACGTCTGTCAGTTCGTCAGGTGTCATACCAGGTCAGTGGTACCTACAGTCACAAATGTTCCGTGAAAAATTTATATATCATTCACTGCTACGTAATCATAAATTTTACTTTAATATTCAGTCTTCTCGGTGGAGCCGTGGCGTTGAAAGAAAAGTTCTTCTGTCTTCAACTGCGTCACTGGAACGCTGAAATGAAAATTTCTATACTACTTATAATCTATGTTGTAATTTGTTTTAGTTCTTGCCACACAGCAGGTCGTTGAGATAACGGTACGTTATATGTCTTATGGTAGAAGATCTTGTGAGGCTTAACTTCAATCTTGTACACATACGTGTTGATAACACCTAATCGTTTGGTAAAAACTTGTAAATATTTGGATAACACTTCCTGTAGTTTTATACGTTCATGTACACTGAGAGCTGTAGCTTCACTTATCTTATGATCAAGCAATGTTTTCAAGTCCATTAGCTCTGTGTCAGATGAGTGTGTTTGCATGTCTTGAATGTCTTTGTCAAGTACTAACTGAACCTTGTACCCTGTACAGTGTTTGTCATGCTTTAGAGTTCTCCTGTCCAAATCAATAATAATTACCCTGCTTTTATCATTTAAAATACATTTACCTTTGGAGAAGTCTATAATGCAGTCCTTCTCGCTCATAATATCTATTCCTAATATGCAATTTGTCACAAGGTTTTGTACAACCAGGAATGGCCATTGTACGGTTCCATTACCTATTTTAACGTTTACAAAAACTTGCTTCGTAACCCTACATGACTTATTACCTAGTGCAGTAGTTATTTTACAGTTTTGGGCAGGAAACTCAGGCACAGGTTCCAATTCACACATCTTTTTATAGAAATTAAAAGACAAAACGCTCACAGCTGCACCTGTATCTAGGATAATAGTAGTTGGAATCCCACCTACTACACCAGTAGTGGATGCTAAAACAATTTCATTTGTGTTTAAACGACATTGTGTACTGTCTTGTAAAAGTTCATTTGATATATTGTTATTGTGATTGTATCTTATAAATAAAACAGGTAGTTTTTGTTTAGAATTACTCGGCATATCATTATTTTGTTGTTCAAGTGTGGTGTCAAATAACTGATTAACATTGAAGCCGCCCCCCAAGGATTCTTCAGCCACGACCTGGGGCAAAGTAGTGACTGTTTCTAGTTTGTTGGATTAGCATTTGTACTAGGTACTGACACAGATTGAGGTTGTGCATCAGGTGTCATTTCTATTATATTCACATTCGGATATTGCCTATTATGATCTCCAAACTGTTGCGGTTGTTGTTGCTGTTGCGCATTATAACTTACCTGTCGGTCGTAAGGTATGCTCCAATTTTGACCTGGTGGCTGCTGTGGTAAAGCAGAGTTTGAATGAAAGTACTGATCGTTACGAGTCCAACCTTGATGCTGTCTTGGCTCGTAGTTATTATTATTTCTATTTCTGTTTGTGTTTTTGTTATTACCTTTGTATCCGTTGTTACCATTGTTGTTATTACCGCTGTGCCTTTTGTATGGATTGCCACATGAAGTGTTATTACTGTTGTAATTGTTGTTTGTATTGGAATACGCGTGTTGATTTTGATTTCCGTATTGAGACGGCATGTGAGTTTGCTGTTTTTGTTGTACCGCGTATCCAACTGTGGGCGCGCCAGAATTGTGTTGGCAAGCCTGCATGTTTTGCATACCACTAGTGTAAACATTGTGGCTGCTGTTTTGCCGCGCGAAGCGCTGATCTTCAAGTAACATGTCAACCGAATCTAAAGCTGTTAAAAAATAATCTGAATCGTCATCCGGGATATGTAGAAGTTTTTCCTTAATGTTGAAAGGCAATTTGGCCTTCGACGCTCGGAGTATATCTCGTGTTGCGACTGGTTCGTCTAAAAAATGTCCCATGTTCAAGTATTTTTCAAAATATCTGCGTAAGTTACCATTTTTACTGTTAAAAGTTTCAGGTTCTAAGATTTGTCTTCTGAGTCGCTCCTGGACGGATTGCGACCAGAATTTGTTCAGAAAAGCACGCTCAAACTCACTGTACGTGGTACATACGTCAGCTTGACTGTATGCCCAGACAGCTGCATCGCCTTGGATGTAACCGACAATATATGAAATCTTTTTCCGGTCACTCCAAGTGCGTGGAAATGCGTTACTAAAAGATTTGAGAAAAATCACCGGATGAATGGTTCGTTTTTCTGGGATAAAAATCTGAAATTGCCTGTGTTTCATTAGGCTTTCTTCTTCCTTTGCATTATGATATGGATTTGTACCACTGTAATTACTGCAATGCTCAGCTGGCGAGTAATTACGATAATGTTGCTGTGGTTTACCATGATAATACCTTGTGTTTGTGTTTGCACGTTGTGGTATGTGTTGTTGTCGTGGTGTGTTTTGTTCTTGTGTGTATGTTGTGTGCGGTATGTGTGCGTCATACTCGAATGTATATTGATTTCTGAACTGTACATTTTGACTGATATTTTCGTTACATTCAGACTGTGGTTGATCGGTGAATTGTCTCATGGGTGCAGTGACGGATTGTACTGCGTCACTAATCAGCTGTTTGTTATTAGTGATGTATTCCGCTACGGAGTCGTGCACAATTGTTGGTAAATTTTCACGTATGCATCTATCAAAATGTTTGTCTTTGTTCTCTACCCAATCATGAAATTCTTTATTAATATTTTGAAAATGAGCTGTGGCATCAGATTGTAAGATGTCAGTCAGGTGTTGTTCAACATCGTCAAATTTATTCTGCACGTCAGTAATTCGTTTTTCAAGGTTGTCGTGTACTGAAGGATATGTTTGAATTTGTTCAGTAAGAGCTTCACACGTGACATTAAGGTTTTTTAATTGTGTCTGTAAAAGTGCTACGTCATTTGTAGTCTTTTCTTGTCTCGTATTAAGCTTGGAAAATTTCGTACTGAGTTCAGTCATCTGTTTGGTCAGTGTGGCGTCTATAATTTCCACACGCTTACATAAAGTGTCATTAGCTGTCTTGAGTGCTATGAGATCAGATTTGATTCCGTCATTTTGTGTCTTTAACTGTTCATTTTGCATCTGTAAGGTTGCCATGTTTTCGGCGTTTTGCTTCATTAGCATTTGTAACATGTCGGCAATGTTTACCGTTTGCAAGGTCTCTGCCCCCGCCGCGTCATTAGACGTGACGTCATGCATTAACATGGGCTCTGATTGAGACTTTGAAATTTTTGTGGTGGAAGGCCTATTGTCAAAATTTTCGTCAACACTCGCGTCAATGTTTGATGAATCGTCACTACCGGTTGCTGTCGTAAAGTCATTTTCTAACATTTGTCTCTCGTCCGAGTCGGATTGCGTCTGAATAGTACGTCTTTGCTGTTCCATTTTTTCGTATTGTTTTCTAGTTATTACCATGCCACACGTGATATGTGTTTCAAGAAAATATTTGACACTGATTTTAAAATAAAATACAGTTGAGTATGAATCGGTCGTAGCAACAATGGCTGTCTGTTAATTTAAAAATATAAACTGAATTTGAGATTATTGGTAATGGCTGCTGGCCATGTTACATGATATCGTACAGAAGTCGGCCATATTGTACACTCGTGTATTGGTATTGTTGCATACGTTATTGTTTAAGGAAAAATGCTGAGAATGGAATTTATCACTGAAACTGTTATGCGGAAAAGAAACACTACAGAATTTTACTGAAAAGCTAATACACTGAATTATACGTCTGGTCAAGCCTGCTAATGCAAAGATGCTGCGTCTTACCTTATTTTGCTGGAAGCTTCTTTGCGTCTTCCCGCAAAATTTTATAATTGGCAAATATCTTCTGATTTTTTTTATTTCTCATATAGTCAAGTCCAGGACCAGAAGGTTGATTTTTCACATGAAACAAAGAGAACAATGTAACAAATGACAAAATAACAAGTCCTGTCACGGTCGCCAATATAAAATAAATAAAATAAATAAAATAAATTAAATAAAATAAAATATTAATTATTTTTATCTGTATGATTGGCTCTCCTATGAGTCGTCAGGTTTTGATTATTCGGTATCAGACGCTTGACAATGGCTTTTTCGTAAAGGCAATGTTACTCGTAGTTGACCGTGAAATAAAACTGAAATAATCGGACTTCGTAATTAAATCGTTTCCAAAGACTGCTGCGGTAGGTGCGGACTCATAAACTAAATCTCAATATTACAATAATTTGCCAGCCATGCCAAAACGTCGTACAGAGGTGATTGTCTACTAAACAAAAAATTACACAGTTAGTTAAATCAGATATATTCAATGAATAAGCCTACAGTTCATAATCCTACTTACTTTTATAAATATAAATTCTTTACAGAATCGAATGCCTAGTATGGTTGCAACTCGCAGTAATTTTCTATATCACGAAATATGGCGGTGTGCCAGACAATAAACTAAAATACGTGCTTCTCGCACCACTTCAACCTGGGCTCTCCTTTCTTTTTAATCAAACATACGAGTAACGTAAATGTACTTTTGTTTTATCAGCGACACAGCGCTGCAGTTGTGTGCCATAGGCTTTATTTATTTGTCACTGATTATTTATTTAATTAATATCTCGCGTTTCCGAGGAAACTCACGCTCGGCATGCAAATGTGCCTTTATAGTTTGTCAGGTACTGATTCTTGTGCAACATGTCTTCAAAATATTTCACAAGACTGGAGAATTCAGATTGTTCGAAATGTTTCATCATTATGATGCCATGTTTTACGCGGTCTTGTGTGGCTTGAGACCAATATGCTGAGAGGAAGGCATGGTGAAATTCTCCTTCACTGTGGCAATCGTGAATGACCGATCGCATTCTTACAGCTGGTTCATTCTCTAAGTAGCCACACATAAATTCTAATCTGTGCTGTAATGACCAGTTGGGAGGAAAACAACGAGAGAATTGATGGAGCCACGCTTGTGGATGAATGTCGTTGCCAGAATTCTTAAATGTTTTGAATTTACGTGTAGTAATGAACAGCTTATAGTCAAAGTCATCATGTCGGCGAGTCGTATATCGGTCATTGTTAGGTCGTGTCGGCCGTTCCATCTCAAAATTCGGTGCACATTGCCAATTTCTTTCATAACTTCCGAAATGCCCTGTGTTACTATTTTGTGGCTGTTCCATATTTCTGTGTCCCTCTTCCCGTATTGGGGCGCGAGTATCCTCTGAAATACGTAATTCTTGTACTACTTGTGCCAACTGATCTTGCACTTCCCGGATTTCTCTTTTGTACTGTGTATTGATTTCATTTTGATTTTGTTTGAATTTTCTAATTTCTACATACTCTTCAGTGTCAGTGAAGGCTACAGGTGTTGTGTTATTCAGATCATCATCTACCTTTGTAGATAAGTTAGTGAACTGATCTGAAAGTTCGGCTACTTTATCCGATAATGAAATTATTTCCTCTGTATGTTTTTCTGAACCAAGTTTCAGAGTATCTACTGTGTCCTTTAAGTTTTCCTGAGTTTTTGCAAGTTGCGTAACCGAATCGGTAGATGCAACTGAGTCAATTTTAGCTTGCAGGGTGTCGTGATTTTCATGAACAATAGTTTGCAGTTCTTTTATGGCTGCTTCGTGATTCTGTAATGCATTTTCATGACGCGAAAAAATAGGTTGGAAATGCTCACAAATTTGTGTTTTTACGTCATTACAGACGTTTTGACATTTCGATTCGATTTTATGTAACTCAGTAGTTAAATCTTCACGTGTTTGTTCAAGCGTGATGTCTAACTTTTGAAGATTTTGTTCCATTGCGTCTAACTGTTGCTGTGTTTGTCTCTGGTATTGTTCCATTGTGTCTAACTTTTGAAGATTTTGTTCCATTGTGTCTAACTTTTGAAGCTTTTGTCCCATTTCTTGCATTAATTCCAATAACAATGCACTGGTGCCTGAAACATGTTCGTCAGTGCTTTTCGGCAGTGAATTTGCACCGGCAACATTCACATTTTGACAAGAGGAAAATGTGTCTTGACTCATTTGAGAAAACGGTGAGGACGCAAAACCTGAATCTACAGTATTTGCAAAATTGTGTCCTGTCATTTCGGATTCCTGAGGCGAGCTGTTGCCGACCGATCGATCGATAATGCTTCCCTCTTCACTAATTGTTTCACTGTCCACGCCATTGTTTGACTCCCGCTCCATTTCCTTATGCACAGTTACCAAATTACTGTTTTGAATATTTGTTAATTCATTACTCGGTGGCGCTAACACACTGCTTTCATTTTCACTGTCATTTCTCAGTTTACTTTGGAGCCTAGTATTACGTTTTTCACACGCCATTATTGTCACAGTATTTCACACGACAACACAGAAAAGCACAATTTGAAGTGCAAAACTAGGAGAACACGTTAACATAGCACTGAAAATAATATCTAGTTAATTGCAGCTGCGAAATATTTGGTGCAAATCTACATGCATGCCACAACTGTTTTACTGTACAACAATGAAAGACTGCAACTACAAAGGAGATTTTCTCTACAATTACGCGCTAGCAATAAACAATAGCTACACTAATTACACAAACTACAACAAAAAATCAGAAGATTCCAGTGAGGTATCCTCGGCTAAGGGTCGCCATATGAAACTTCCCCTTTCAACAATTTTGCATGACTGTGCTTATACTGATACACAATTTTTTTTTTTTAGCGCAACGCAATCTGACTTTCAAAATTCCCTACAAAAGAATGGCCCTGACTAACATTAAACTATACCTTTCACAAATCACTTACCTCACAAAAATCTTCGCTGCTCAAGCTACTGCAATACAGCGAGCCCCACTACTGCCAGCTAAATAAAAGATTCAAACTATGGAAGGCACTAACTACTGATAGGGATAGTTAGCAAATGAAAGATATTAATAGAGAACAAACAATGTATTTACCTTGATATCATCATATAGAAATATAGCAGTTCATGACAAATTTCAAAACTCCGCCATCTCTCTCTCCACATCCACCACTGCTGGCGGCTCACCTCCAACTGCACAACGCTACGCGCTGTTCACAGCCAGCTGCCTAACACTACAATGGCAGACAACAATGCAAACTAGCCACAGACTGCACACAGCACAGCCAGTGATTTTCATACAGAGGTGGCGTTACCAATAAAAAAACCTAAACAGCCTACTTACATTTTGAGTATTTTCCCTCGTTGACTTGCCACAAGGAGTTATAATTTCTTACTCGATCAGTCCATCTGATCTCCAACAGTCTCCTGTAATAGCATATTTCAGGGACGTGAAAGTTTCATATCTGTTTCCCCATTGTCCGCATTTCGAATCCATACCGGAATAATGGTCCAATTGTCAACATGGAAAATCAAGTTACACAGTTTGCCGCTCTTTACGCTGGTGTGGCAAGCCAAAGAGCTGAATTCAACAGTCCGTAACCTCATATAAACACAAAAATTTCCCGTCAAACTGTGTAGTTGATGAATATACGTCCACCTTTCGCCAAAAAGTTCAGCTGCCTTAGTTAGAAGCCACACAGTAGATATGAAGAAAGAGAGCCAAGACAAATGATAAACCTCAGACCTGATGAGGAAGGTCAAGACAGTGCTTGCCCTTATTGACAATAAAATGAACATCGGTTTAATTAAGTGATCAACCATCAAGCAGCGCCGAGTAGTTGTTTTAAGTACCAAAGAACAAGTGCTATATATCCAAAATTAAATGTGCTCCACTTCGTAAAGTGTTTGGCAGGATTCCAAGGTGACAGTCAGATAGCAATGAAGGTGAGTAAGTGGCATTATCGGTTTCTGTTAATGAGAGGCTGGGTGATCGGTAGGTTCCTGTTCCTGGAATGTGGGTCATTGTAATTGTGACTGTGTTACCTCAGGATCAGCTCCAAAGTGAGGCGGTAGTTTACACAGCGGATTCATTGGGCAATTCTGTCCTCCTGGAAACCATCACAGTGAAGTCCCAAACAGATGATATGCCAGTGGCAGCACTGATCACATGCAGTGCACACAGCTGCCAGCAAGGTCTGCATGTGTTCGATGCTGCTACAGGCAGATCGTCTGTTTGGGACCTCACTATGATGGTTCCCAGCTGTGTGCGCACACTGCAGCACAGGACTGTACTTTGCGCCTATCGAACGCTCCTGACTGAGAAACATTCAAAAGGTAGTGTTTTAAAATACATCCAGGAGACAACTTCACTGAATGTTTTGCTCAGTAACACTCCAAGACCCTTGAAAACTGAGCTTTAATGGTCGTTGTTTAGAGACATACACTAAGTTTTAGCTGGACACCAGCAGGAAGCCTTGTGCAACTACCCAACATCTGAAGGCAGCCACTCTTACGCAGAACTGTAGATGGAGTAGGCAGAAGATTGTGAACTGGAACCTGATCACTGACCTCAGTCAATGTCCAGTTAGGAAGCTCTCACGCATTCTCTCGGCCGCCCAGCTCTTAAACCTGGATCAAAAAGATCCCTTGGCAACCATCACTCAACGAAAGTCCGAGTGGTTAAGATGATAGTTCGCCACTCTCCCATTAAAATCGGTGGAAGAGTCGGTGAAGGAATTTTTCTCATTGGACAAGTTATGGGCGGATTGCAACAGAAACTATGTACATCTATTAAGCAGCTAAACAATTCGCCCACAACGTGATGACGTGGGCCGTGATCAGAGACGGCAGACAGACAAACAGACAGAACACTTAGAAAAACAACTCCTCGTGGCAGGATGACGTGTGCAGAGAGCAGCACCACTGTGACTTATAAATGATGCATGAGAGCCGTCGGCGCTGTAGGAACATGTGAAGAAAGAAACACGAACAGCAGCGAGGAGGGGAGCACTCAAACAGTGAATTTGCCCCTAACCGCTCCCCCCTACATCAGGAAACACAGGTTACGTCCCCTACATCTTTATGTGGAGACAGTAAAACCATTCATCTACATCTACATACATACTCCGCAATCCACCGTACGGTGCGTGGCGGAGGGTACCTCGTACCACAACTATCACCTTCTCTCCCTGTTCCACTCCCAAACAGAACGAGGGAAAAATGACTGCCTATATGCTTCTGTACGAGCCCTAATCTCTCTTATCTTATCTTTGTGGTCTTTCCGCGAAATGTAAGTTGGCGGCAGTAAAATTGTACAGCAGTCAGCCTCAAATGTTGGTGCTCAAAATTTTCACAGTAGTGATTCACGAAAAGAGCGCCTCCTTTCCTCTAGAGACTCCCACCAGAGTTCCTGAAGCGTTTCCGTAACAATCGCGTGATGATCAAACCTATCAGTAACAAATCTAGCAGCTCGCCTCTGAATTTCTTCTATGTCCTCCCACAATCCGACATGATAGGGATCCCAAACGCTCGAGCAGTACTCAAGAATTGGTTGTATTAGTGTTTTATAAGCGGTCTCCTTTACAGATGAACCCAAAATTCTACCAATGAACCGAAGACGACTATACTCCTTCCCCACAACTGCCACTACATGGTTGTCCCACTTCATATCGCTCTGCAATGTTACGCCCAAATATCAATTCAGACTCGAGCCTTAAACGCTATGGAGAGAATTATGTTCTGTGCCTAAAAACTGCTAGATTTTTATTCCTAAATAAGGCAATATAGATGAAAATGTATATGACAATTGTTCCTTATGCTATTGTTATGCGTCACGGTGAAAGTGTAACTGTCCTCACTGACACTGGAGCAGTCACTTCTGCAATATGTGAATCATTTTTCAGTACCGTCTGACAACTACAAGTAGCTGTCTCAGAATTAAAAGCTAGAGGAGCTACAGATCAATGGTGCTATATTTCCTGTTGCACACAGAAGTAAAAGACCTAACGCGTGGGCAGCCGGCATTTGTCATCAAAGGACTAAGGGCAGCAGTGTTTTTATTATGCAACTGGCCGGCCTCAAGTGCATGTGGCAGTGTTTGTCTGGGTAGTCATCCAGTTGTTCCAGGAGTTGGCTTTCACTGAGCAATTTTCCAGACCACCGGCTTTAACTGAATAGACAATGCAACAGCCTGAAAATGGTCAAAAAATGGCTCTGAGCACTATGGGACTCAACATCTTAGGTCATAAGTCCCCTAGAACTTAGAACTACTTAAACCTAACCAACCTAAGGACATCACACACACCCATGCCCGAGGCAGGATTCGAACCTGCGACCGTAGCAGTCCCGCGGTTCCGGACTGCAGCGCCAGAACCGCTAGACCACCGCGGCCGGCCTTGAAAATGGTCGTCAGACATCGATGAGCCATGTCCCCCGCTCAAAACAACATACCAAAGCTCCACCTGCAACATGAAGGTCCAAACGGTGTTAAGGCGGGAATTAGTGAACACAGCTATCTTTCAGTTTAGTCAATGAAAACGAAAACGACCTACAATATATCGGCAACCTTATGAGATTTATATAATAAACGAGAGATGACCAGAAAATTAGAGTCAACTATTGCCCATTAAGCAGAAGAATATTTTTCCAAGCTTCTTGGTAAGCAGAGAATAGCCTCGATGCCTAGTTGATACTTTTTGTGCGCTTTTTACTGTTTCAACTTCCTGTTTTCTTACTCAGTGATAAATGAGTGATGTATCAGGACGATGAGGATCTAAGGGAATGGGTTTTCGCTAAATACACTACTGGCCAATAAAATTGCTACACCACGAAGATGACAAGCCACAGACGCGAAATTTAACCGACAGCAAGAAGATGCTGTGATATGCAAATGATTAGCTTTTCATAGCATTCACACAAGGTTGGTGCCGGTGGCGACACCTACAACGTGCTGACATGAGGAAAGTTTCTAATCGATTTCTCATTAACAAACAACAGTTGACCGGCCTTGCCTAGTGAAACGTTGTTGTGATGCCTCGTGTAAGGAGGACAAATGCGTACCATCACGTTTCAGACTTTGATAAAGGTCGGATTGTAGCCTATCACGATTGCGGTTTATCGTATCGCGATATTGCTGCTCGCGTTGGTCGAGATCCAAAGACTGTCAGCAGAATTACAATGAAATGAACACCCTTAGCTGCTTACAGGCGTTGACATACGTCAACGGGGAAAGATAAGAATGTGTGCGCCGACCGGGACTCGAATCCGGGATCTCCTGCTTACATGGCAGACGCTCTATCCATCTAAGCCACCGAGGACACAGAGGATAGCGCGACTGCAGGGCTGTATGTCTGGCACGCCTCCCGCGAAACCCACATTCTCAACGTATTGTCCCGCACTACATTCGCAGAATATGGACTCGGTGGGTTCAGGAGGGTTATACGGAACGCCGCGCTGCATCCCAACGGCCTCGTATCACTAGCAGTCCAGGTGACAGGCATCTAATCTGCATGGCTGTAACGGATCGTGCAGCCACGTCTCGATCCCTGAGTCAACAGATGAGGACGTTTGCAAGACAACAAACATCTGCACGAACAGTTCGACAACGTTTGCAGCAGCATGGACTATCAGTTTGGAGACCGTGGCTGCGGTTACCGTTGACGCTCCATAACAGGCAGGAGCGCCTGCGATGGTGTACTCAACGACGAACCTTGGCGCACGAATGGCAAAACGTCATTTTTTCCGAAAAATCCAGGTTCTGTTTACAGCATCATGATGGTCGCATCCGTGTTCGGCGACATCGCGGGGAATGCACATTGGAAGTGTGTATTTGTCATCGCCATCCTGGCGTACCACGCGACGTGATTGTATGCGGTGCCATTGGTTACACGTCTCGGTCACGTCTTGTTCGCATTGATGGCATTTTGAATTGTGGACATTACATTTCAGATGTGTTACGATCCGTGGCTCTACCCTTCTTTCGATCACTGGGAAACCCTACATTTCAGCAGTATAATGCACGACCGCATGTTGCAGGTCCTCCACAGGGCCTTTCTGGATACAGAAAGTGTTCGACTGCTGCCCTGGCCAGCACATTCTCCAAATCTCTTAACAATTGAAAACGTCTGCTCAATGGTGCCCGAGCAACTGGCTCGTCACAGTACGCTATTCACTACTTTTGATGAACTGTGGTATCGTGTTGTAGCTGCATGGGCAGCTGTGTCTGTACACGCCATCCAAGGTCTGTTTGGCTAAATGCCCAGGTGTATCAAGGCCGTTATTACGGCCATAGGTGCTTGTTCTGGGTACTGATTTCTCTGGATCTATGAACCCAAATTGCGTGAAAATGTAATCACATGTCAGTTCCAGTATAATATATTTGTCCAATGAATACCCGCTTATCATCTGCATTTCTTCTTGGTGTAGCAATTTTAAGGACAGTAGTGTAGTTTTGACTTATTGAAGTTCTGAAATTCGGAGAATGTAGGACTAATAGAGGAGAAGGATGACCTGTTATTTCTGTTGTTCAAAACGTAATATGAATGCCCCAGACTCTTCCTCTTCAAAAGGCTTCAGCACCGTGGTGCTTCACCATGGTCCCGGCAACTCTCCTATGGTACGTGGACTGAGAGGGCTGTAGCTCACATCTTCTACCCCCTCTCTTTGTCTACTAGCACACTTGAGGTGCAAGCAATGAGGCCAGCACACATCTCCAGACTGTCTGTCAAAAGCAAGATGGGGATCTAAATTCGCCGTCCCTTGACGTCATCGCAAATTAAAACATAGCCCGAGGGCCCGTGTACATTTACGAGTATACTGCAGACTGGAGTCCGTTAGTATTTGAAAATGAGGGTCACATACTGAACCCTCAGATGTTATTCTTTAGGGTTGCATATCGTATAAAACTCTGAAACAAGAGTTTAAAAACCATAACTCACGTAATTAGTGGGCGTCCGGCTTAAATGACATACCATTTGGTTTTAAGGTCATTATTGCTTCATAAACTATGGTGTTGAGTAAAATTTGTATCAGGACCATTTCTCATTCGCTTGTAGGTTTCGTTATTTTGGTGTCTTGTTTTTCACACCTTTTTTACATTCCAATAAAAAGTGCATAGTATGTCATTTTAGTCCGATGTGAAGGTAATATGACAGACGGGTAAGAAATTTAAATAACCAATAAATATCTGATATATTTAATCGATTTGTATTTAAAAGTAAAAGACCACTCCCGTAACAATTCTTCAGCAGTATCAATTAAGGTTCCTCAGTTCAGTGGTACAAAAAGTGAAGACTGAAAGTAGAATTACGAATGTGAATCCATGAAGCAACGAATTAGTTACTTTTTGCAATAAGTAATTCTCACCAATCCTATCTATTTGCAGACGTCACAAACAACGTTTCCTGTTCTGTGGCTTACTGCAGCACATTCCTTGTGGTTCCACAAATTACACTGCTGCCATCTTAACCAGTGTTCTCCGGGATTTGAATGCGAGTGTAGTTCCAAGCAGTATGAGCAGCGACAGTCTCCGGAAGCGTCACTGTTGTCGCCAGAAAGTTCTTTTTTGTATAATTTTTCAGTTGTGTCACCTCCTTCATAAACATACGAAATATGCGCGATTGCAATAGTTTCAGGTGTTGCACCAGTTCACGATCCAATACAGTGTTGACAGTTGTTTGGAATTCAACGAGTCCTTTCTGAACACCACTGAAGCTTTTGATCGTATTCCTAGTTCGCCTTATAAGTGTAGTCGGGGGAACTCCGAATGCTTTCGACGCCCGCTGCCATCCCACCGTGCCCCTGGTAGCATTATCTGTAGCCTACTGCATCTGCAGCCATTCCCATGACTGTCTTGACTATTTCCTTACTTTCTTTATTGCCTGCCATCCGAAAGCGGAAATTCACGTACTTATATATGGCCTAAGTAAATTCACTGCATTTGTGTATCATCGAACATTCATCAATGCATGTTTCATTCTTCGTTTAATTTATTTTATTATAGAATGACCTATTGCTATTGTTGTTCAGTTTAAGCAGCTACGTAAATTAAATACCTTAACTAATATAGAAGATCACACAGAATAGAACTAGAGTCCATATTGTGATAAAATGACGTTCTGTGTCATTTTACTGTGACACATGGTATGTCACTTAGCCTGAAATACTTTCCTTGAGTCATTCGACAAACGTCCAAATACCCCATGCTGTAGTAGAACCTTCTGTCTCTCAAAACATAGCTAAAAGTATGCTTTCAAGATGACTTATACATTTCTCAAACATGTAACTACTGACAATACTAATGAATGGGTATATATGAATAAAAGTAGAAAGTTGGAGGCTTACCTGTAAGTTTTTCATTCACATTACCAAGACAAAAGGTGGCAGCTCGTCGCCATATACGTAGGAAAGAGGTTGCTTATCGACCTTCCTATACAGCTTAGTACACTTGACATCACTCACCTTGTTTCGTCCACAGCCCTGCTATGTCATTTTACCTGGGTATGCCATTAGAGCCTTACTTCCTCTACAATAGTAAAAATTTTTTGTTTGAGGAGCCAAACTGGTGGTATTACAGTTCTAGTACCAATAAAATTCTTGTAAATGTTTAGCTACATGAACCCATAGCTATACTCTTTGTATTGTAACTTGATACCATAGGTCATGACGAACACTGGAGTTTGAACCATCGCGTGATCGACAGCTCGCGCACGTCTCCTGGAAGACAATCCTTGGCTTGAAGGTTGCGTGGCATGTTTGCCACGAGTTCCGTTGAGGCCGTTTTCCGGGGGGAGTGTAGGCAGAGAGGAGGGGGGGGGGGTTGGAGATGGTTGTGGGAGGGCAGCCAGTGAAGCAGCATGGCAGCACAGTTCAACAGAGCAACAGGCTGGCTGCTTGTACAACCACCCGAGTAACTTCCAAGATGGTGTCTGAGCATCTTCCAGACGCGAGAGACTTGCACCGGAAACGGGAGTGGACACGTACACTACTGGCCATTAAAATTGCTACACCAAGAAGAAATGCAGATGATAAACGCGTATTCATTAGACAAATATATTATACTACAACTGACATGTGATTACATTTTCAAGCAATTTGGGTGCATTCATCCTGAGAAATCAGTACCCAGAACAACCACCTCTGGCGGTAATAGCGGCCTTGATACGACTGGGGATTTAGTAAAACAGATCTTGGATGGTGTGTACAGCTACAGTTGACCATGCAGCTTCAACACGATACCACAGTTCATCAAGAGTAGTGACAGGCGTATTGTGACGAGCCAGTTGCTCGGCCACCATTGACCAGACGTTTTCAATTGGTGAGAGATCTGGAGAATGTGCTGGGCAGGGAAGCAGTGGAACACTTTCTATATCCAGGAAGGCGGGTACAGGACCTGCAACATGCGGTCGTGCATTATCGTGTTGAAATGTAGGGTTTCGCAGGGATCGAATGAAGGGTAGAGTCACGGGTCGTAACACATCTGAAATGTAGCATCCACTGTTCAAAGTGCCGTCAATGCGAACAAGAGGTGACCGAGACGTGTAACCAATGGCACTGCATACCATCACCCCGGCTGATACGCCAGAATGGCGATGACAAGTATACGCTTCCAATGTGCGTTCACTGCGATGTCGCCAAACACGGATGCGACCATCACGATGCTGTAAACAGAACCTAGATTCATCCGAATACACGACGCCTTGCCATTCATGAACCCAGGTTCGTCGTTGAGTACACCATGGCAGGCGCTCCTGTATGTGATGCAGCGTCAAGGGTAACCGCAGCCATGGTCTCCGAGCTGACAGTCCTTGCTGCTGCAAACGTCGTCGAACTGTTCTTGCAGATTGTTGTTGTCTTGCAAATGTCCCCATCTGTTGACTCAGGGATCGAGACGTGGCTCCACGATCCGTTACAGCCATGCGGATAAGATGCCTGTCATCTGGACTGCTAGTGATACGAGGCCGTTGGGATCCAGCGCAGCGTTCCGTATTACCCTCCTGAACCCACCGATTCCATATTCTGCTAACAGTCATTGGATCTCGACCAACGCGAGCAGCAATGTCGCGATACGATAAACCGTAATCGCGATAGGCTAAAATCCGACCTTTATCAAGTCGGAAACGTGATGGTACGCATTTCTCCTCCTTACACGAGGCAACACAACAACGTTTCACCAGGCAACGCCGGTCAACTGCTGTTTGTGTATGAGAAATCGGTTGGAAACTTTCCTCATGTCAGCACGTTGTAGGTGTCGCCACCGGCCCCAACCTTGTGTGAATGCTCTTAAAAGCTAATCATTTGCATATCACAGCATTTTCTTCCGGTCGGTTAAATTTCGAGTCTATAGCACGTCATCTTCGTGGTGTAGCAATTTTAGTGGCCAGTAGTGTAGAATATATGAGTCTGGCGACATACCATCTGACTTTCGGAAAAGCATCATCCACACAATTCCGAAGACGGCAAGAGCTGACAAATGCGAGAATTAGCGCACAATCAGCTTAACAGCTCATGCATCGAAGCTGCTTACAAGAATAATATACAGCAGAATGGAAAAGAAAATTGAGAATGCGCTAGGTGACGATCAGTTTGGCTTTAGGAAAAGTAAAGGGACGAGAGAGGCAATTCTGACGTTACGGCTAATAATGGAAGCAAAGCTAAAGAAAATTCAAGACACTTTCATAGGTTTTGTCGACCGGGAAAAAGCGTTCGACAATATAATATGGAGCAAGCTGTTCGAGATTCTGAAAAAATTAGGGGTTGGCTATAGGGAGAGACAGGTCATATACAATATGTACAACAACCAAGAGGGAATAATAAGAGTGGACGATCAAGAACGAAGTGCTCGTATTAAGCAGTGTGTAAGACAAGGCTGTAGCCTTTCGCCCCTACTCTTCAATCTGTACATCGAGGAAGCAGTGATGAAAATAACAGAAAGGTTCAGGAGTGGAATTAAAATACAAGGTGAAAGGATATCAATGATACGATTCGCTGATGACATTACTATCCTGAGTGAAAGTGAAGAAGAATTAAATGATCTCCTGAACGGAATGAACAGTCTAATGAGTACACAGTATGGTTTGAGAGTAAATCGGAGAAAGACGAAGGTATTGAGAAGTAGTAGAAATGAGAACAGCGAGAAACTTAACATCAGGATTGATAGTCACGAAGTCAATGAAGTTAAGGAATTCTGCTACCTAGGCAGTAAAATAACCAATGACGGACGGAGCCAGGACATCAAAAGCAGACTCGCTATGGCAAAAAAGGCATTTCTGGCCAAGAGAATTCTACTAATATCAAATACCGGCCTTAAGTTGAGGAAGAAATTTCTGAGGACGTACGTCTGGAGTACAGCATTGTATGGTAGTGAAACATGGACTGTGGGAAATCCGGAACAGAAGGGAATCGAAGCATTTGAGATGTGGTGCTATAGACGAATGTTGAAAATTAGGTGGACTGATAAGGAATGAGGAGGTTCTACGCAGAATCGGAGAAGAAATTAATATGTGGAAAACACTAATAAGGAGAAGGGACAAGATGATAGGACATCTGCTAAGACATGAGGGAATGACTTCCATGGTACTAGAGGGAGCTGTAGAGGGCAAAAAAAAAAACTGTAGAGGAAGACAGAGGTTGGAATACGTCAAGCAAATAATTGAGGACGTAGGTTGCAAGTGCTACTCTGAGATGAAGAGGTTAGCACACGAAAGGAATTCGTGGCGGGCCGCATCAAACCAGTCAGTAGACTGACGACAAAAAAAAAAAAAAAAAGAAAAAGTGTAGTTCCTTTGGCCGACCATGATGTGGAGGTTACCGGTGGGTCATCGTCATCCACGCGTCTCTTGGCGGCTCCATGTTTTTCCGCTGTCTGTCACTGCACAGCGGCTTTGTATGCTCGGTTAGCTACTTTTAGTTCGTTGCCTCAGTGTCGAGATCACACGTCACTCGTGAGGACTGATCTTCCTCCCGTTGTGAGCGTGATAATTGTGACTGTTTTGCCTCTAGGGCATGTTTGTGCCCTGCTGCTTTTATATCGGACTCTTTTCAGCCTCCTGTTGGTGTTCCCTGTTCCTGAGTATGGCCAGCCGTCTTCTGGAGAGTGTCTCTCGTATCAAAATACTGTATCTTTCACTTCGTAATTGTCATAGAGTTATCATTTGGTGATATGTTTTAAATTATTGGAGTGTTTTAAACGCCTCTTATGTTCAGTGACATTAATCATGACGTTTAAAACATTTTTGTTGCCTAGTGCTTTCTTTAGACATTTGGATCCGGCAAGCTTATGCGCCATACCGGGGCAAAAGTCGTTGCTTCTGTCTACGCAGGTGAGCGCACCCATGTAAAGTATTTGCCGTTTACTCCTCGTGTCGTGATTTGAAGCTGAATCTCGGTTTGACGCTGAACTTCTAACTTAACGGGAAAAAGTGGGGTGGTTGCCTTGGAAAGTTATATTATCTTTTAGCGAATTTTCACAAGTATTTTGTGTATGCTGCCAGCATGTAATCTGATCATTTAAGTTTTACTCGGTTTACTTAAAAATCACTCCTCTGTCCATCTGGCTATGATTGTATGTTTGTGCCTTGGGGCGTGTTCTCACAGGTTGCCTAGATAATAAATATGGTGAGCACCCTATCGGCCCGACCTAAGTAACTTCGGGTCCGTGCGTCCGGACCATTTCGCCCGACTCGTGATGGTTTCAGCTTCAATTGTTTTCTGTTTCCTTTCAATGAACTTCGTTTTATGTACACCTTAATTATTTGTAGTTTTTTAATGAAAAACATTTTAACGATGTTTGTGGCCTGCCTACTTTCTTGGAATCTTTGAAGAGATTGTTACGTAACTTCAGCTGGTTTACTGAAATTTGCTGTAAATATTTCAACAACAGTAAACAGTGGCATACAAGATTTGTTTATTTTTGCAAAGAGTACATAATATTTGTCGTAAATTTAAACTTTTCTGCTTCAGGTTCCTATAATGAGTTTTGGAGAGTTGAGTGCAAATGCATCAATTAACACTATAACCTTTTGACATTTGAGCTCACTGGAAAATTTATTGATCGATTATCGGTAACTGTTCTTCAATAATTTTATATTATTGAACAGTTGTGTCTTAATAGGTCCTATTGGCCTAATTGGTAAAGTTACTTTTGCTGACATGTGTTAATAAAAATGTTGATACGAATGTTGTTCTGCCGGCTGCTGTGGCCGAGCGGTTCTAGGCGCTTCAGTCCGGAAGTGCTACGGTCGCAGGTTCGAATCCTGCCACGGCCATGGATGTGTGTGATGTCCTTAGATTAGTTGGGTTAAAGTAGCTCTAAGTCTAGGGGACTGATGACATCAGATGTTAAGTCAAGTAGTGCTTAGAGCCATTTGAACTAGCCAATATTGTTCTACAATGTATTTGGCCAGGTCTTTTCAATCCCGTGTAGCCTTACGCCAACAGTGCGTAGCACAGTTAATTGGAGAATTTTCTTATTCTTGATGTGCTTTCGATGGAATGTGGCTTCATGTTTTCCTTTTTTTAGCCTTTCTTCGTGAGTATTAGTGATATAACTGAATGGGAATACGAATCTGTTAGGGGAGTTCAGTGGCAGGATTTAGACCCTGCACGGTGAACGTCTTAAATGAGGCACTTGTCGAATTCCTTTTAGAAAACTATTGTGAGAGGCTCTAAGAGCACACATGCTTATAAAAAATAATTATTAGTAGGAAATTGATCTTCGAGTAGTTTATGGATGGCATATTACAAATCCCTTCATGTGAAAGACATAAATAAAGTGTCTTATAATTCAAGTACCAAACTGTATACGCACGATTACAAATAAGAAATGTAATTTTCTTTAACGGGCAGCCACTTCACTAAATTACGTGCTACTACTGTTATCTTCTCATGAAGTGTTATATGAGTATCTTGGTGCTAGAGAAAGGCTCCAGTTTTGATAGGCGTAGGAACATACAGAGCCCCGACACCCAATTGCCAAGTTTACAGCGCAAATGGTATTTCGGCTCTTTTCTGCAGGATGTCATTTCGTCTTCGTATCTGCGGAAGGTGCTTAAAACAGGAATGCGCAGTCTCCGCCGATTCCTTCAGACCATCTCCACTTTTTTGGTAACCACGGCCAGGTGGTGAAAGAACTGCTCAGTTGACTAACTGTCGAACGGCGGAACTACAAAGTTGCCAGCGTGTCGTTGTCAGAAAAATAGTTGCTCAGCCATCTCTGTCACCGTGGCTGGAAGACCGTGGTGAGCCGCGACAAGTGAGCCGCGACAACATATGTGCAATTCTTCCACATAAGATCCGCCTTTCTCGTCATTCCCTCCCACTCGGCATACGTCATTTTATCAACTGTTGTTACGTTCCTGCTGGGTCGCGCTGTAGGTGACTGGCTTTTGCTAAGCAATACTTTCTCTCTCTCTGTATTGTTTAAAATGTATGTGTGTGCTCATAAGTTCCTTTTAAATTAAACCTCCCCTTCTCCCTCTGCTCGGTCTTATGTTTAATTCATGTTTCGTGGCTCTGTTAGACTACATTCTGATGTGTTCTCGCTGGCAATGGCCTTAAAAAATTCCTTGTTTTTCTTTTGAATATAACTTCATCATGTTGAGTGACTGCAGAAGGAATGTTCAAAAAACTAGTTTTCCAAACAATCCAACTAATTCTGTAACGTCAATCTGCCGTTTAAAATGAATAAACCTACCAACATTTTAGCGATCATTCCACACTAAACACTGACTGAAAACCGAACTTGGAAATTCGTATCCACTGTAGCATGCGGAATTTGCTGCGATCATCGATGATTATTACGTATGTTATTGCTTCTACTTCGTGCAAACTTAGCTTCATCAGTGAATAGCACTAATGGGAGCAAATGAGGATTGTCATTAAAGCAGCCGTTTCAAGTCTTGTGGCCAGGTCGCCAATGTAAAGATTGTGAACACGCTGTGTGTGAAATGCGTTAGTCTTCCCCTTGCGATGTGCTACCATACACGTGTTCGTGGGACACCGACATGAGCTGAAATTCGCCGTCTGCTGGTAGTAGGATTACGCTCCACAATTCCAACAATCTGTTGCTGATCCTCTGCAGGTTGTTGACCCACGCCCTCGGAAGGAATGGCAACCTCGAAGAATACCTGTTTCGCGCAGTGTGGTGAAAAATCTGATGAACACTCTACGGTCAGGAATTCGACGTGCCAGAAAGCGCCGTCGGTGTTCTTCGATAGCAGCAGCTGCACTACCATCGCAGACGCTTACACATGCATCGTATCTGCATAGTCTTCATTAGTTTAGATGTGTGGCATTTTAGCCAGCGCATTGGTAAACACAGTTAATCGATCCTTCTCTGTGATAGACTCTCAGGTCCTCACACTGCTTCACACGCAACACACCGTGGACAACTGCACATTCAATGGGCTACTTTATAGGCAGAAACGAATCCCTAGCGAAGAGGTTGAAAGCAACGAGGTAGGCTAGGCCAGAACAAAACGTCAAAGAGGTTCGGCGGGTAAGACACGCCTCAGGCACCATTCGGAGTAGAACACATGCCCATTTGAAGCTGTTTTCTTCACGTGAGCTTTCTTGCCACATCTCTGAATATTGCCCATTGCATCTGGGACATCCTGTATATGATGAGCCATATTGTTGATGCACACTGGCTGAGATACATATTGGCCAAACTGCCAGTCTTGGCCGGCCGCTGTGGCCGAGCGTTTCTAGGCACTTCAGTCCGGATCCGCGTGACTACTCCGTCGAAGGTTCGAATCGTGCCTCAGGCATGGATGCGTGTGATGTCCTTAGGTTCGTTAGGTTTAAGTAGTTCTAAGTTCTAGGGGACTGATGACCACAGATGTTAAGTCCCATAGTGCTCAGAGCCATTTGAACCATTTGCCAGTCTTGTGAGTAGCAAAGCTCTTCACGTTTCTAGCATGTGTGCTGTATTAGAATGGACAGAATTTTAGTAAATTCTGATGACTGTGAGACGACAACGTTTGTGGGGACACGGCTTCTACCCAGAGTTTATACTACAACTACGCTGTACACTCTTATCTCTGATGTTCTACCGACGCTGTGATTCGAGGCGGGGCACTTTACTGTGTACCTAACTTAGTAAATTAGCCATTAGGGATGCATCTCATCGACAGGGTTGTGAAGAATGGACCTGGTATATGATGATGGTTGATCCTTGTCTTCAGGTAATCTGTACCGATGACTACAGTACAATTTGGATATCAACACAATTATCGAAAGTTCGCAGACTGAAAGAAACAACTCTGAATAGTCATGGTACCGGTAATACTTCCCTGAGTAGTGGGTCTTCAAGAAGAGTATCTGAGGTTACTCTGGTAGCCTATTCAGGAAGTGACGGAGCGTAAGACACATTTCATGACTTTCACAGAAAATCAAACGTGTCACGTGGATAGACCTTGGAGTTCACTGTGTAGTGCCACGTAAAACGTAGCTGATAGTTCAGTGTACTGATTCCATTTGAGATTTACGGCTACGAAAGCATTTTACTGACTGTTGAGTTCTGCAGTTCAACACGTGGTTATTCTTATTGTAGTTACAAATTACAAAAAATTGTATCCTGATGGGATTAGTTAACAACTGCAAACTCGGATGTAACTGATGTAGTTTACTACCTGAAATAGGGTCAGAAGTACTCCTTGCTTGCACTCAAGGTTAATTAAACACAAGTACACTTTTAATTTTCATTCTGCTTCTTAGAAACTGATAAAATGAACTGATTGTAGTGCTGATGTTGCCTCCAGATGATATTTCAGTGCATGTAGTTCACGCTGATATATTATTGGTTGGGTAACTGCTGTTACTGCAACTACGCTTTTCCTGTTGTGTTGTGGTTGTTGTTTGGTTAATTAAAGCCACAGAATCTATTGTTAACTCTGTTGCAATGCTTGCTGACGTTCTCACAAATGCAACACGTTCTAGTCCTCACTGAACAGTCACTGCAGTTGGAAAACTATCCTTGTTGTCGTTTATTTATCTTAGCAAATAGTAACCAATTTCAAACATGCTCTAGCCGACAGAGCTGCGTGTGCTCATAAACACTGGAGAATCAGACAGCTGCGCGAGTGTCGTTTGGGGCAGGTCAGCAGCAGACAACCGATTACGAACGTAAGAGGTTGCATAAACAATGAACAGTTGGCACTTGAGTACTTGAGAACTAGCATGCACTACGGTGCAAGTCTGCGCAGTGTCAAGGTGTTGGTTTTGTTTGGTGGGGATGGAACAGGCTCACATGTGTAGCGACTATCCCAAAGTTCACACAGATTTTGTGGCTCATTCGAAATATATCGAGTGAACCGTTGAGTGTCGTTACTCAAGAAGAGGGCTGATGAAAAGAAACTTGTGCATCGTCAGAGCCATGAAACAGTGTACAAGAAGTAGAAGTGCAAGAGAATAAAACCGACCTTAACGATCCTGTTAATTTAGAAAGGCGTTGCAATGTGTTTCTCAAGTTCCTGTGCATTGGGTGAGTGGTTGAAGTGCATTGTCAAAGAGTGTTACTGGGTTAAAAGGGAAGCAGAGTCTATTACGATATTAAATAAAAAGCGTTTCACGAAGAAGCTGCAAAGGAAACGATCGTTGTGATGAATTAGCTCAGAAGACAATCGTTTATTTCCACAAGGCCAAGAGACGGCTAGTACTGAGAACGTTGCCTTCCATTCTGAAACACATCATCAATGTTTCGAGCAGCAGTTCGTCTCTACGACAGATCGCTAACGTTGTATGATTCAGCAGGCGTAAAACGGCCATAAGTGGAAATTATTATCAAAAAATGAAAACATTCTCGGAACACTATTGCAATATTTACAAGCTAAACTACACACATATTTACTCACCTAACTTACATATGGACGTCACTTATATCCACACACCACATGCAAGAAACCATTGTTTTAAAATGGAAAGAACAAACGTTAGCTTGCAGCAGTTTCTAAGGGAAAGCAAGCAATCATTTTGCACGCTAGAGGTGACGTCGGGTTTAGTGCTAAATGCACTGCTAATATTTAAGTGCAACGCAAAGTATTGTGGTTTTCGTACTACCGTAACTGTAAAATCTTTAACAAGCAGCTCTGTGGTAGTTACTAATGATGCTTCCGATTACATCATCGAAATCAATCCCCCACCAGTCTTACCTTTCCATAATGAGGAAATGATAACAACATTCCGCGAAGAGGCATTCAGTTCCACGTGTCTATGCGTTGTGGTCTTCACTTTGAAGACTGCTTTGATGCATTTCTCCATGCTGCTCTATCCTGCAGAAGCCTCTTCATCTCTGAATATTTACTACAATCTACATCCTTCTGGGTCTGATCACAGTATTCATCTCTTGGTCTCCGTCTAGGGATTTTATCCTACCACACTTGCTTGCAATACTACACTGGTTATCCCTTGATGTCTCAGAATGTGTCCTATCAACCAATCCCTTCTTCTAATAAGATTGTGCCACAAATTTCTTTTCACCCTAGATTTATTCATTACGTCCCCATTAGATACGTGATTTACCTACTTTAATTTTCACCATTATTCTGTAGCACCGCACTTCAAAAGCTTCTATTCTTATCTTGTCTAAGCTGTTTATCGTCCATATTTCACTTCCACACATGGCTACACTCCATACAAATGCTTACAAAAAAGATTTTCTCACACTTAAAACTATATTGGATTTTAATAAACTTCTTTTCTTTAGAAATGTTTTTCTTGCCATTTGCTGGTCACTATTTTATATCCTCTCTACTTTGGCTATCATCAGTTATTTTGCTGCCCTAATAGTGTAACTCATCTACTTTAGGTATCTCGGTTCCTAATATAGTTGCCCTAGCATCACATGATGTATTTCGACTGCTTTCCATTGTCTTTGATTTGCTTTTGTTGATATTCACCTTATATCCTCCTTTCGAAACACTGCCTATCCCGTGCAACTGCTCATCCAAGTCCTTTACTGTCTCTGACAGAATTACAATGGCATCGGCAAACACCCAAGTTTTTATTTGTTTTCCCTGGAATTTAATTCCTACACCGAGGTTTTGTTTGGTTTCCTTTACTGCTTTAACAGTGTACAGCTGGAGTAACATCGGGATAGGATACGAGCTTGTCTCACTTATTCTTCTCTTTCATGCTCCACGACTCATAGCTACAATCTGGTGTCTGTACAAGTTGTAAGTAGCCCTTCTCTCCCTGTATTTTACCTTCACTACCCACAGAGTTTCAAAGAGAATATTGCAGTCAACATATTCAAAAGCTTTCTCTTCTGCTACAAATTCTTTAAACGTAGACTTGCCTTCCCTTAATCTATCATCCACAGAAATCGTATGGTCAGTATTGTCTTGCACGTTTCTATATTTCTCTGGAATGCAAACTAATCTTCCCCGAGGATGGCGTCTATTAGTTTTTCCGTTCTTCTGCAATGAAATCGTGTTAGTAATTTGCAGCCATGATATATTAAACTGATAGTTCGTTAATATTCTCATCCGTTAGCGTCTGCTTTCTTTGGAATTGTAATTATGTTCTTCTTGAAGTCTGAGGCTGTTTCGCCTGCCTCATTTGTCTTGCACACCAAATGTAATGTTATGGCCTGCACTCCCAAGGCTGTCACTAAGCCTGATGGTATGTCTTCTTCTCTTTTCTACTCTCTCTTTTCTCGTTAATTTTCCTGTTTCTTTGCCCTAGTGACATGAGCTTCTAAATCCGTACATTTGTCCTCTAGCCATACCTACTTAGCCATTTGCACTTCCTGCCAGACTCGTATTTTGTACGTTTGTATTCTCTTTTGTCTGCTTCGTTTACGTTATTTTACATCTTTTACTTTCGTTAGTTAAATTCAGCATCTCCGATGTTATCCAATAATTGCTACTAGGCTTTCTCTTATTACCTATTTGATCCTTTGCTGCCTTCACTATTTCATTTATCAAAACAACCCGATCGTCTTCTTCTGTATTTCTTTCCCCTGTTCTTGTTAGTCGTTCCCTATCGCTTCGTCTGAAACTCTGAACAACCTCGGGTCCCTTTAATTTATCATCGTCCTGTCTCCTTAATTATCTATCTTTTTCCAATCACTTCAGTTTTAACCTACAGTTCCTTACCAATAACGTGGGGTCAGTCTCCACATCCGCCATTGGAAATATCTTACAGTTTACGGGTCCAAAGCCGATATGTACTAGTTTTGGGTACCATTACGCTGCTGCCTCGCTTCTGAGACATCGCTGGCATGGCGTTGCCATTATAAAACAAGTGAAGTCTTACCAACACATGTAACCTCCAGCATCCGGTCCCAGCCAGACGAGTTCGAATATGACAAGCTGCTTTGCGTGTCTAGCAGCGTCCACTGCCTGCTGTCATGGACCTGGAGCTGTGGCTGTCTTCTTCAGCCACTCACTTCAGCTGTAGCTAAGCGACGAGCTAGCTGGTCGACCAGAGGCACGCAGTAGGATATGCACACGTCATCATGGCCCAGTTACTGTGGCGAAACTATTAGCTGATATTACTCTGACAAGGGAGCAGTTACTATTATCGGACAAGTTAACAAGTTATTTCAAATGGTAATAGTTAACAGTCATACGTTTTGCGTTTGTGATTCAAAATTCTGCCTATAGAAGGAAATAAGTACCGAAGAAAGGGAAGTATTGACTTAAGCAAGATAATTGTCGAATGACTAAATTTTCATTCTGCCCACATTTCGTAGCAGTAAAGATGCTAAAAAGAGACCTAGATAGGACATCAGCAGGCAACATTGGTGCTGAAAAATTTTATTCCTCTTCTTACATTAAAGAGGGGATACTTTGAAAGCATCAACCATCACCATCTTCTAACCTTGCTCGTCACGTATACAGATTGTTAAAAGAAAGTATTCCCTGTTTTGAGAAGTGATAGTGTGGGCCAAAATAAGACAAAAATGCCTAGTAAACATGGACTCCGATTTCACACCTTAACAATTTTTCATCTGCGCTACTGTAAAACACATCTTTTTTTTATCTCTCAAAATAAGGAAATGAAAGGACTTGCAGTAGAACAGGTTTGTTTCATTATGGAGAAGATGAACTAGTGCTCATAGTTCATAAATATATGTATCCTTCAACGCTCTGTGTATGCGTACTTGAAGTGTGTCATTATAAATGATAATGGATTTAGGAACATTTACACGTCTCTATAAAATACCATCTGGTAAACTGACATCACGCATGATCTTAAACATGTCAATGTGAATTTAGTGAGTTCCATAGTGGATAATAAAGCTTCATCAAGGACTCAGCTAGAGAATTAGATTTGAGCGTAGAAGTATCAGTTTGGTAAAGCTGCACATTTGTGTTAGTAAAGTACAAGCGGTAAATAGTTTCCATTGTACTTGAAATTTCGTTACTCTTCTAAAAAGAAGTTGAGTAGACACAGTGATTCAGTGTCAGCTTAGCTAGATTGTCCTGTCTACAATCACTAGTATTCTTGTTACATATAACGGGAACCTCACTACACACCAATCTGCCTTTTGTTGCTAATGTTGGAAACAACAACAGGCTCTAGGAAGACAGATTAACAGCACGGATGGCAACTAATTTCTTTGCATGGTGGACCATTAGTTAACACGGCATCTGTCTAAAGACCTGTCAGATGCTGTAACGCAAGAATTATAGCGACTGTAGCAGAATTTCAAATATAGTGAAGTCTAGTAAAGAAACAGTCCTTCATTGTTCACTTTTGAGTCATATATTTTACCAGGACGTTTTGGGTTTAAAAAAATTGAAACTAAACACCCAATGATTTAAATAACCTGGTGGATGATAAAAATAAAATATTTTCCTCTCCATGACTTCTTCAGATACAAAATAATTTCGCATTCAGAATCCTGTAATAACATTTTTCATTCATTGCATAAAATTGTTTTCCACTTTGAATAGCCTATTGTATTCAGTACCACAACAGATAAAATCCAAAACTGAGTACGTAGCAAACCAGCTGCGATGTACACCATCACGCGAAACATCATGCCAAAATATTTTTAGAGTTGAAAGATGTCCAGTTTAAACGAAACACGGAAACCTATCGATCTGTTAGCTGATACAATCGCACTCTGTTGTATCAAATTAACTGATGAGCAAGCACACTCCTTCCAGATGTTCGATATTCAGGTCGTCGTGCAGCGGCGTTTTACCACTTCACAACGAACGTAAGACTTTCAATAGCATCTACTCCTTTCACGTGTAACATAATTCCGTATATTTGGCGTGTAATATTAATACGAGATACTGTGCGAAAAGCAGTGGATGAAAGGGCCGTGCTTTTACGACGAATTGGAAGGAAACGTATTATTCCTGACCACTAACACTAGTTAGAACAACTAATATGGTAATCAGCTACAGTTACCAAACGAAAGTTAGTTCATGTTTAGAGTAGACAATTATTCCATTAACAGTGGAGAAAGCTACAAAACAACTGGCGCAATAGACAGTACACGAAACAGTGTTGTAATCTACCGTCGTTTCTTTTTAGGTTTTCTTTCTCTCTGTCACGTCTGTTGCTATTTCAACAGTAGTTTCATATGAACGAATATCGTAACTATAAAATTTACCCTGAGCTGTCGTCTTAAAAAGCAGATGGCATCTCGGCACAGTCCGATGCCAATACAGTCATCCAAGAACTTTTCATATACCATTTTTGCAGCTTTCTTTGTACTCCACAGTTGGTCGTTGTGTTCGCAGGTCGTCTTCTTCTACAAAAATATATCTTATCCAGGAGTATGTGACGTGATACACTGTGGACACTGCACGTAAAGCTTATTTGTCTCTTCTTGGTACTCCACTATTCAGTGTGTAATATTAACCGTGTAAATTCCTGTGAAAACTGTTCATCCAATTTATGTTGCGTCACTAATCTGTTTAACAATTTCAGTTCATGTACTTTTGGCAATTTTCTTTAGGTTTACACCATGTATTTTACGCATCCTCTTTATAGTGATTTGCTGATGCTGCAAGCTGTTGGTGATAATCTTACGTCCATTCATTCTACATCTTCATTTATACTACGCAAACCACCCAACGGTGTGTGGCGGAGGGCACTCTATGTGCCACTGTCATTACCTCCATTTCCTGTTCCAGTCGCGTGCGGTTCGCGGGAAGAACGACTGCCGGAAAGCCTTCGTGCGCGCTCTAATTTCTCTACTTTTACATTCGTGATCTCCTCGGGAGGCATAAGTAAGGGGAAGCAATATATTCGATACCTCATCCAGAAAGGCATCCTCTCGAAACTTGGACAGCAAGGTATACCGCGATGCAGAGAGCCTCTCTCGCAGAGTCTGCCACTTGAGTTTGCTAAACATCTCCGTAACGCTATCACGCTTACCAAATAACCCTGTGACGAGACGCGCCGCTCTTCTTTGGATCTTCTCTATCTCCTCAATCAACCCGACCTGGTACGGATCCCACACTGATGAGCAATACTCAAGTATAGGTCGAACGAGTGTTTTGTAAGCCATCTCCTTTGTTGATGGACTGCCGGCCGCGGTGGTCTAGCGGTTATAGGCGCTCAGTCTGGAATCGCGCGACTGCTACGGTCGCAGGTTCGAATCCTGCCTCGGGCATGGATGTGTGTGATGTCCTTAGGTTAGTTAGGTTTAAGTAGTTCTAAGTTCTAGGGGACTGATGACCACAGATGTTAAGTCCCATTGTGCTCAGTGCCATTTGAACCATTTTTTTTTTTTTTTTTTTTTTTTTTTGTTGATGGACTACATTTTGTAAGGACTCTCCCAATGAATCTCAACCTGGTACCCGCCTTACCAACAATTAATTTTATGTGATCATTTCACTTCAAATCGTTCCGCCCGCACACTCCCAGATATTTTACAGAAGTTACTGCTACCAGTGTTTTTATTCCACTATCATATAATCATACAATAAAGGATCCTTGCGTTCATTACATCGATATCGCCTAGTGATATAATTCGAACCATTTAGGTTGGATCACAGATACAGACACGACACTCCCGGCTGCTTCAGTTATATGCAAGTGTTGGTCCATCACTGTGGAAGGCGTGCAACACATGTAGCAGCCACGACTAGATGTTTTGAATGGGTGAGAGTTCCACAGACTGTGGCGGCTAGGGCCACAGTCGAACACTTTGGGCATTCTCGAAGGTCTGGTCAGCACGGCTAATCTAGCCTGATCTTGTCGAAAGATGTCACGGAAAACTCGAGCAGTTCAGCCACCGGCCTTAGCACATCAGGAATACTACGCACCTCAGACTTTCACATCGGGTACTGGACGCATATGATGAGACCAATATTATAAAGCAGGCTTCATTCTCCTCGGAGCCTCCATGAATGTGAACATTACGATACTGTAAACTGAACTAGAATCCCTTTAAAATTTTGGAGGCGAATTGAATGTTCAAACAAATTTCGGACTTGCAGCCGGTCGTTGATTAATTCGACTGGGCGCCTGCCATTCAGGTGAACTATCGAAGAAGGGGAAGAATTGCACCATTCTGCCCTATATAGTGCACTGCGAGTATTTCGCGCCTACCCAAAGGTTTTTGTTGACAGACGAAGCACACTTCCTGGCGGCAGCGCCCTCGCTGGTGGAACCGTGGAACTCAGCTGTCCTCTATGTTACCGATCGTACTCTGTCGTCTTGGATTGGAACAAGTCGTGGCAATGGTGGGGTTCTTCACACTATCGAACTGACTGCCGCTATCACAGTTCATCAGATTTTCCGCCGTGCGTATTTCATAAAATGGTTCAAATGGCTCTGAGCCCTATGGGACTTAACTGCTGAGATCATCAGTCCCCTAGAACTTAGAACTACTAACCGAAGGACATCACACACATCCATGCCCGAGGCAGGATTCGAACCTGCGACCGTAGCGGTCGCGTGGTTCCAGACTGTAGCGCCTAGAACCGCTCGGCCACTCCTGCCGGAATGCGTATTTCCATGGATTCTTTAACAACGGAGTTCCAAGCACATGTAGGTCAAAATCAAAGTTCTATCATATTCCATTGGCTGTCCATTGGAGATACAGCGTTCGGCAATAGCGGACGTCACTGCCTTTTTTCGGTATGCTCTATCTCCAACTTATTTTATGTTCAGCCATATTTTGAACAGACTGCAGGCGTCACCGGGGATAGCCCCATGTCTCACGTGGTGGCCAACCATTTTATGGAGGATTTCGAGAAGAGAGCGCTTGAATCAGCTGCCCTTAAACTAACTACACTTTGGAGGTATGTAGATTATACTTTCATACCGTGGCCCCATGGAGCAGATAAATTGACGAGGTTTCTTCACCATCTGAGCTACGTTCATAAGAACATTCGGTACGCCATGAAAATAGAGAGCGGCGGTTGTCTGCCTTTCTTGGGTGTCTTGGTTAGAAGAAATAATGATGGTTCTCTGGGGCATTCAGATGATCCTATGTCCAATCATACAGATTTGTATTTGCAGGCGTCAAGTTGTCATAGCCCGTCGAGAACTATGAGAGTGCTTAAAACACAGAGCTCACACTGTCTCAGATCTAGATAGTTTACCCAAACAGCTCGCCCATCTAAAGACAGTGTTTAGAAAGCACAGAAATTCCACTCGGCAGATTGACAGCACACTGTCTGTTAAAACCAGGAATCAGGAAGTGAATTTAAAGGAGGACACATCTTTAGCTTTTGCTTTCCTTTTTTGGGCAACATTTCGTTTAAAATAGCAAGAATCCTCAGTATCTTTCAAGTGAAAGGGATTTTCCGTGCACCATCTAAGACGCAATCCTTTTGAAATCATTGAAGGACGACTTGTTACTGTGGATGGCCAGGATTAACAAAATACTTTTTCAGTGCGGTGTGGCTTACGCAGGAGAGACCTCGCGCACCATGAAAGAACGCTGCACTCAACATCAACGATGCACTCTCCTTTTGCAACCAAGCAAGAGCGCTATTGCCGAACGCTGTATTTCGATTGGACAGTCATGGAATTTGATAGAACTGTGATTCTGACCACAGGAACATCTTTTTGAGACTCTATTATAAAATAATCTTGTGAAGTAAGCCTGGCGGAAAATCTGATGAACGGTGACAGAGGCTAGCAGTTGAACAGTGCGTGGAAATCCCATAATCTCCACGATTTGTTGTAATCGAGGACGACAGAGTGCGCCAACGGCCGCGGCGAATGGTAGCACAGAGGACATCTGACTTCCACGGCTCCACAACCTGGAAGTGTGCTCCGTCCGTCTTAATGAATTTTGACACATTCGCGGAATGCTCGCTGTTGTATTCAGTCTTCGATAGCTTGCCTGAAGATGACTGGCAGGTGCAAGTCGAAATATCTTCAATGAATCAATCGACGACCGGTTGCTGGCCCGAATTTTTTTTTTTTTGAACAAACGTTGTGACTTCTCATCTGTATCCAGTGCTATAATTAGATGCACGACTGACAATGCAGCTGACTTTGCTCCCTGCCAAGAGTGTCGCCCCCATCATGCACATCTTGTGAATGACTTCCTTCAGGATAACGCCTTGAACTTGTGGATAGTATGTCACGACGAATACGGGCATGCATCAGTGCAAGAGGACGTGCTACTGGGTATTATAGGTACCGGTGTGTACAGAAATCTGGACCACCACCTCTGAAGACCTCGCTGTATGGTGGTACAACATGCAATGTGTGGCTTTCATGAGCAATATAAGCAACGGAAATGATATTTATGTTGATCTCTATTTCAATTTTCTGTACAGATTCCGGAACAATCGCAAACGAGGTGATGGAAAATCTTTTTTGATGTGTGTATTTACACAAGAGTGGAATTTTTGGTGAGTCAAATTAAACCAGTCAGAAGGCTACGAGTCAGAAAAAAAAATAAGTGCATGACATTTGTGTGGCACTGAGCAAGTAGAGACCGGTGTGTACCATCTTCATGGCCACGTGCAAGGCTCACTCAGTTGACATGTGTAGAGAGAAAGAAATCAAGTTACCGCTAAAGGGCGGATCAACGTCAGGCAGCTTAGCTCAGAGTGGAAAATATTCCCTCGTTAAGTAATGAGGAAGTACATGAAGTCAGCTGGGTTGCAGTCCCGTCTCGAGGAGCCTCGCAGCAGCCGCCATGCCAGAACAAACGATACTTTACCGGCTATACCGGCTATTGGTTCACCAGTTGGTGACGTGCTGCAATGACAGAATCGAGTCTCGCATTCTTTAATCTTTCTCAAGCTATTTTAGATAAACTATTCACCACAGAATTTGATTTTTCATTATTTATAGCTCTATATTCACTTGCAAGTAATACGAAAAGTTTGCAATGAAAAATATTGGTGCATTATACACCATATGTTGCTGTATATATGAATTGAATTTTTCTTTAGCTAGAGGATGTCTCTATCTATCTCCAATCTTGAACATGGATTTTATGTTACACATTGACTTTGGATCTTACGGAACTTACAGTTGAATATTAATATCATATGTAATATCACTTAAAACCCATAAGACATCTAAACGAGATTTCACCTAATTATAGCCTAAAAAGTGGATTTTTTTCATATAGTTAACATACAGAACTTTCTTATGTATTTCAGCATAGCCGAAGCTACAGCTTTTATTAAATTGTTTCCGATTTGGTACCGTAGTTTTTGAAAATTCGTTGATAGCTAGTGAAAATACAGCTTCCTATTACGAAAATATACATGAAATTTCCTGTCTTACATTACTGAAAACCGACACAATGAGTTTTTCATAACGTATTGACCTTTCTGAAAGCCTATTGCGTGATTGATAAGAGACTGTTTCAAGATTCTGTAACAATATTACTGGGAGGACAATGTCTACACTTTATACTGTGTTTTGACAAATGCAACAAAATTAAACTTGTCAACACTTTACTCACAACTGACAAACCTTTTTTCAAATAAAAATTAGTAAATATTTAGAGAAAAATAAATCGACAATTCAATTTCAGTTTTGGCAGGATCCTGTAACCCATCATGTTTTTAATACTGAATGACTGGGAAGAAACCTTACCAAAGTATTTTCTACCTGTTGTTTCTATCCACATCCAGACTGAAGTCATGAATTTCTTCACTACAACTGTCTTGAAATGTGTTATTGGTAGATCACACATATTTATAAGCTAATTTACCCTTAAGGAGTAATCTCAAGGGATTCATAAAGTAATGACTATCATGCTTTTGTAATCTTGTTATCCACAGGCAAACAGGAATCAAATTGGTTTTCTTTAATAGAAATATTATTCGTGTTTGAAATAAAGTAGAATTAAGCCAATAAATTTCGTAACTATAAGATGTTAACACACTGACGGCTTGCAGAACCTTGACAACTATTCGTCAAAGTTAACAGGGGTTTACATTTCAATTTTACCAGTATTTGGTATTATCTCACACATTGTATCTTAAGAAAGAGGAAAAATCGAATCATTTGGAACATTAGGTACAATTTACGCCATATTATCAGTAAGATTAATAGAATTTATTGTATGAGCACTGATTAATTAAAAGGTACGTGTAGTTAGAAGATTCACTCACTTACTCTGTAAAGTGATAGGAAAGGAAAGGCAGCATGTTATTTGCCGCACTTTTACATATATCAAAGATAACTGAAGCGTAGAAGCAAACTCATTTCGTAAGTTTCAGTGCCCAATGGTTATAGTTCAAGAAATACTGGGTAATAATATTAGCATGAGAATTGGCGATTTATTTTCATTTGACTTGCTGAACTTTTTTGCTTCAGAAGTGTGATGAGTGGCGAATTTTGAGTAACATACACAATGCATTTACCTAGACGCCACGCTAAATTTTGCTTCTTTTGCCAAAACAAACAGAAATTCAGCACAGAGATGACTCTCAAAAGAAACACATGAACCCACCGCTGTGGCAGAAGCATCCTAGCAGTGCTGGAAATGAGCAATTAGATTATTGTTCAAACGGTAGGGGTGTGAATAATAACGACTGCATAACCATGTTCTTGCGATTTTAATGGAGCAAATTGTAATATATATATATATATATATATATATATATATATATATATATATATATATATATATACCCTCACTATGTAGTTTGATAATAAACTGTTTTTCTCTTTACTTGTGATTATTTAGTTTTGTTTTCAATTTCGGTTTTGGTTCAGCAAATGAATCATAATTTAAATTGACATATACACTGAAGAGCCAGAGAAACGGACACACCTGCCTAACATAGTGTAGGCCACCCGCAAACACGCGCAAGTGTCACAGTGCGACGTGGCATGGACTCGACCAATGTCTGAAGTAGTGCTGGAGGGAACTGACACTATGATTCCTGCAGGGCTGTCCATAAATCAGTAACAGTACGAGAGGGCGGAGATCTCTTCTGAACAGCACGTTGCATGGCATCCCAGATACGCTCAACAATGTTGTTTTCTGGGGAGTTTGGTGGCCAGCGGAATTGTTTAAACTCAGAACAGTACTCCCAGCCACTCTGTAGCAATTCTTGACGTGTGGGGTGTCGCATTGTTCTGTTGGAATTGCCCAAGTCCGTCGGAATGCACAATAGACATAAATGGTTGCAGGTGATCAGACAGGACGCTTACGTACGTGCCACCTGTCAGGGTTACATCTAGGCACATCAGGGGTCCCATATCACTCCAACCGCACACGCCCCTCACTAGTGCAGAGCCTCCACCGCTTGAACAGTCCCCTGCTGAACAGCAGGGTCCATGGATTCATCAGGTTGTCTCCATACACGTGTACGTCCATCCGCTCGATATAATTTGAAACGAGACTCGTCCGACCAGGCAACATGTTTCCATTCATCAGCAATCCAATGTTGGTGTTGAGCCCAGGTTCAGGCTCAGGCCCAGGCGAGGCGTAAAGCATTGTGTCGTGCAGTCATCAAAGGAACACGATTGGGCCTTCTGCTCCGAAAGCCCATATCGATGATGTTTCGTTGAAAGCTTCGCGCACTGACACTTGTTGATGCTCCAGCATTGAAATCTGCAGAAAGGTGGCACTTTGGTCACGTTGAACGTTTCCCTTCAGTCGTTGTTGCTCCCGTTCTTGCAGTATATTTTTCTGGGCGCAGCAGTGTCGGAGATTCGATGTATTACCGGATTCCTGGCGTTCATGGTACACTCGTGAAATGGTCGTACGCAATCTCCACTTCATTGCTACCTCCGTGAAGCTGTGTCCCATGGCTCGTGCGCAGACTATATCACTTTCAAACTCACTTAAATCTTGGTAACCTGCCATTGTAGCAGCGGTAAGCGAGCTAACAACTGCGTCAGACACTTTTTGCCTTATATACGGGTTGCCGACCGGAGCGCCGTCTTCTGCCTGTTCACATATCTCTATATTTCAATACGCATGCCTGTGCCGGTTTCTTTGTCGCTTCAGTGTAGATAAATGTACCACATACGTTACTCAAACTCGTCACTGATGACACTTCTGAATTGAGATGTTTAACAATCGACAATTGGAACTGAATATTACCAAAGGATTTTATACCTACCCTTCAGTTATCTTCGACGTAGGGAAAGTACAGAAAATATTTTACAATTTTTCCTTCCCTATTCATGCACAGAAAAAGCGAGGGAATCCTCTTACTACAGATATCTTTCAGTTCGTCAATGATACTGACTTCGACGAATAGCTGACAAGGTTCTACAGGTCGTCAATGTGTTCACAGCTTCATAGTTACGATAGAGTTTTATTGGGACCATTCAATAATGCTGCAAAAACGCAGCACTGTTCCCTTAGAAAAAATAAATTTCATACCTGTTCAGACGTCGCTGTCAAGGTTACGACAACATGGTAGTCATTACTGTATAAACAACTTGAAGCTACTCATTAAGGTTAAAATAACTTGTAAATATATATAATCTATCTTTACTAGATTAAATAATAGTATGATGAAGTTTACCACTTCACTCTGAACTGGGATTGGAATAAAAATATGGTATAGGATTTGCTACGAATTATTTTCATATTTCACAGATGAAGGAGAGGAAGATAGTCCTTTGGTAAGTTTCCTTTCTAGCCTATTAAAAATTCGATAGGCTACAGGATTCCGCAAAAACTGCAACAGAATTGGCGATCAATTTTTGTCTGAACTATTTATCATTCTCATTTGAAGGAGTATCAGCAGTTAAGAGTAATGAATATACTTCTGATGTCTGAAAAAACTCCAAACCGCCAAGCTCGCTAGTAAATTATTTATTCAGAGTGTGGTACCTCCACTGGGGACCACCTTCAATGAATCGTTCCACCAGCAGCCTAGCAGAAAGCCTGCATGACCCCATGTGGTGAGCACTTGAGATCCGGACACTGGAGTCATTCTGCAGTCACACAGGGGGTAGCCAGGGCGATACTGTCATCTCGCTAAAGCTTCGTTGGTTCATTGAATGGTGAAAGGGACCAAACTACTAGGTCGCAAGCCGCCCTTTCCTCAATCAGCAGGTCTACATGACTGTAGATCAGAGACAGCCTGCCACACAAAACACAGAGGAAGAAAAGCCCATGGTCTACTGAATGTCAACGAAGACTCGATAAGGGGCGAAAAAGAAGAAAGGGGAGCTATAGGAAGAAATGCATTGGAGATGCCCTGTTTATGAAGCAGCCTGAAGTCTCTAAAAGCAGAATGCAACGATGGAAAATTTATCCCTAATCCCTCAACACTTACCAGAGGTACCCCACACAGAAACTGTCTAGGAAAGACTGTCAGCACAGATAGGGCAAGAGAAGTACTGATATAAGTTGAACGAGTCAAAAAGACCATGTGAGAGGGTGGGAGGAAGAGAAGAAGAACAATTAGGGTGAGGGCCGGGGTGGACCAAAAAGTCCAGACTCCTCAGCACAGTTTGTACAGAGGAGGCAACAACGTGTTCGGCCAATTTCTGAATGGGCTGATAAGATTAAGTGGCCTCCCCTTAGATAGAGTAGTAAAAGCAGCCTTCGCGAATAAAATTCAACACTAAGTCAGCAACTGAAGCATCATCTCCTAATATCTCTGGTAGCGAGTCAACGAGATTAAGTGTCCTCTACAGTGTAGCTACGTTGCGACAATCCAGCAAAATGTGGACGAACATCCCTGGTATCCACAAGGGCGGGGTTCACGCTGATGGAAACAAAGTCTCCTGGAGGGTAGTCCAGAAGCCAGGGTAAGTGTTTAAAGGATGTTGTAGTTCGGACAGATGGTGGAAGAACCACTACAGTTCAAAGGAAAATAATGTTGTCGATATATTGTGAGGCCATGCAGGTATCAAGTTACGCAAAAAGGTCATAGAATCACCTGCTGCCACTAGTAGAGGGGTGATGGCATAAAATACATGGGTTTCAGTTTCCATTGTTTGGTACAAACCAGGGTCTCAGGGGTCACCAGAATCCCCGCCTCAGACAAAGGAGTGGAACTGGTGGTATCTGGTGGTGTGGGGGCCACTGTATTATCTTCCTTCTTGGAGGACGTCTTCGTGTCTTTCCTCTCCTTAGAGAATTTCGACGGTGGCAAAGGCTTCTCTGACTCATTTTCAGGTAAAGATGATGGTCATGAAGTCCTTGGCTCCTTCAGCCACTGGCTACCCTTCAGTTGTAGACCATTGGGAACCTTGAGAGGAGGTGTCCTGAGGGACCCATTCCTGGCAAGAGAAGCCAGAGGAAGATAACTCATCTCCAGCTGGGACATGAGGATCAATGTTCCTCCCCCCTTCCACCAAGCATCAAGGCTGGGGGGGGGGGGGGGGAGAGAAGTCATGCTTAAGTAGCCCTGACTGTTCATCAGTTCACTGTAGGAAATGTAATGGGCAGGAGTATGGTAACCAAAGGGGCCGAGGTAGTCATAGCCATAGCATATGACAATGTTATATATTCAGGGTGTACTCTCTCGTACATCTTCTTGGCCTCTTGGTAAGTGAGACTGTCCAGAGCCTCGTATTCTTATTTCTTCTTCTCTCTCTGAAAAGCGGTGCAACCTGGTGAGCAGGGAGAATGGTGCTGTCCACAGTGAACACAGATGAGGGGGGGGGGGGGGGGGGGCAGCCCAAGCAGCATCTCATCTGCGTGCAGTGCTCGTCCAGAGTCTCTGCAGATGGGATAGGCATTGCAACATTAGTATACATGACCAAATTTCAAACACTTGAAGCATCGCATAGTGGGTGGAAGACACAATTTCACATCACATCAGAATACAACCACTTTGACCTTTTCAGGTCGTGAATCTCCTTCAAAAGCCCCATATGCACATGATGGACAAAGTGTAAACCCTGTTGACCTACTGTAGATCACCATGTCCAGATTTAATCCCAAGTTCTGTTTCACAAAGAGTACTGCACAGCATTGGCCCCTTCCCTAGCTTGAATTTATAGTGGGTCTCTTGCTCACCACAAAGTCCCAAGCAGCTGGAATGAAGTGCAGGTCACTCTAGTGTATAAGAAAGGTAAAAGAACGCGTTCGCAAAATTACAGACCAGTGTCCCTAACTTCTGTTTGCTACAGGATCCTTCAACACATTTACACAAAATTCAATAATATATGAATCATTAATCTACAGAACTCACCACTGGCAAGTTATAAATTATTCATGATGTCTATGACATCGTTCTGCACAAGGTTATTTTGCAAGTCTATATCTCACATTTTGTATTGAAGAAGTATTGGTGATCTACACATGTTTTTGTAGCATGCAGGAAGTGGGTTAGAATGTTCTGTACCACAAAAGACCTACATTCCTGAAGCACAGTCACGTATGGCAGCAGTAATTTGCACCATGAAAGTAGGTAGAAGAGTGTCCTTGTCAGGAACAACCTAACTTTGTATATCTCGTTGCAGTAATGTCGTTTTTGTGGGAAGTTATACGGATGCAGACTCAGTGAGACTAAGCACAGTTCTCAGCTAACAACCCGACACATCCACAAACAGTAAAATGTCGTAGTATTTCCTTGAAGCAGCCTGTAGATTGATTAATAACTCCAAACCCATCTTTTAGTATTGAAAAGTTCCTTATAAAAGTCAATCGCTGCTTTTATCAGTGAAGTATACCCACATCTTACAGAATATCTCAGTGTATAATCAATAGACATATTAAACTTCCTGGCAGATTAAAACTGTGTGCCCGACCGAGTCTCGAACTCGGGACCTTTGCCTTTTGCGGGCAAGTGCTCTACCAACTGAGCTACCGAATCACGACTCACGCCCGGTACTCACAGCTTTACTTCTGCCAGTAACTCGTCTCCTACCTTCCAAACTTTACAATACTTTCAATAGACATATTTCTTCTGTGAGGGAAGTCTCAATCATTTGTGGTGAGTGGTTAGACAGTTACAATTTGTTCCATTTACAACAAACAAGTACCTATATTAAGTCAGGTGTAATAAGATTTTACATCGCTGAATATAATGCACATGTAGTGTAATGGTAAAAACAGATTTCTATGTTTATAAAAAAAGAAAAAAATTGCATCATGGATTTACAATAAGGGATTACAGAAACATCAGACAGGTAAATCATGTGAGAGTGTGTACAGTAATAGGCAAGATATTATAATATCTGTACAGAATGACCCTACACATCATTCTCAATCTACTCAAATAAGTATGATTCTGTGGACAACTGTGAAATACACAACAGTATAAAGAATAAAGTAGAAAGAGATACATCAGGTTAGTTATTACACAAAATAAGTAAACACATAATGTTAGTGCTCACCCACACAGGTAAAGAGAACACAAATATATAATTAGGAGAAAAATGGTTTAGGAGGTATCAAAGATTCACATCAAAGTATATTTCATGCAGTCAGTCAAACATCAGTCTACGATTATGCCTAATATGGGCAGTAATTAGCGTGCTATCTAGCTATATTTTATACTTTAGTTTGAGCACCTTTTAATTCTTTTGCCAATACTTTCGTCAGATTTTCAATAAATACCACTGTTTACAGTGCTCATTGTTTCTTTCTGCCATACGTTTCATATGTTCTCATAATTTCATATTATTTAGGTCCATTGCCTACCTAACCATTTGACATCTTTGCTCCAGCTACCCATTTCTCATGTTTGCCCTACCTAGTCATTTCTCATCGTTGCCGTTCCTAGCCAATTGTCATATTCATCTTTGTAACGATGTCTTTGCACTTTCACATTTATCTTTATTTCCTCCTTACACATCTTTCATAATTTCTTAAGCATCTTAAATGAATTATGGGAGCTCCCTACAGTACTATACTTAATATGATTATTATATTAATGGCGCCACATTCTAAGGTAACAATTTACACACAGAATATGCATTATGAAGAAACTCAATAAATAACATAAGTGTAAAAGGCAAATACAACCTAAAAATTCCTTAAGTTATAGCACTGCATGTTATTAAGTTACATCATTTTAAATACAAGAAGATAGTTAATCTGGAATGTCCCACTTCTTAGCAGAAAAAATATATAAATGAAGGTTATCTTAATCCATGGCAAAAAGAGTAAAGCTGGAAAGTAAAACAAAAAAACAAAAATATACTATCCCACATTCCATGTCACAGTTCGCTAGTTATGAATTTTATCTTCACATACAAAATTTAAAATTCCCCCAATACCTAGACTGTTATTACTTCGTTTCACATATATATGTAATGTTTATCTGTTAGACAAAGAAATGGCAGATTAGTTTTACAGGATTCAGTAGAAGTTAAATTTTCGCATGCTCACAGCTCAATGCAAATCAGAAAAAACTGTCATTCATCAGTATAGATAATAATATAGACACTAAGACAAAGAAAAATAAAAAAAATCTGTGAGGTACTTTATAGTGAAGAGTGCGTCACTGTACAGAGTAGAAATCAATGGAAGCCACGTCTTTACAAAACATTTTCTGTGCACAATGGAGAAAAAATGTTCACTTCCCGAATTATTGCAAAGTGTCACTGTTAAGCGATGTGTTGCTCCAGTGAAAAAAATTACAGCATATTTTTAGTGAAAAGGTTGAAAAATTTGCATCAGATAATCACAAACTCCCCATCAAAGTAATAACTGTGATGCCTTAAGTCACGTAGCCTTTATTAACTTTTGTCACACAGCCACATCTTTTCTAAAACTTACCTCTTATAAAGACGAAATACATCCACATGACATAACAATTGACTATAAGAAGACATAGGGTGCCTATGTCCTAACCATTACTCTATCTCTTCATTGATCATCATAATGTTTGCCTCATTCTGTTAAAGAACACATCATAAATCTCACAATTGTCATCTCATGTACCTCACCAGTATAAATCTCATTATCCTATTACAACATTAATCATATCCGCTGCCTTCGTCTCAATATACACTCCAAATAACGATTCCCTGCACTGTTTCCGTCCAATTATTTCCGCTTAAACAATATTTCATAGCTATAATCGTAAATGTTACAGTTCAGTAAACACAGGATCACTGCCTCACAACAGATCCTTAAAAATTTCTTACATCAAAATACTAATCACTCTTCTTCCCAGACAATACAATTACCATCATAACAGCAGTACACCTCATCAAAAATGGCAGGAAGTGTTAAACGTCGCTGTATTATTATCACTGTGTGCAGCTAAAAACATTTTTCCAGTGAGCAATTTATTGCTAGTAACCTTTGTTTCCTCTCAGAAATGGTTAAGAAAATACTGTCAATGTTTATTCGATTAGAAATTATTTATTCTTATTCTGATTCTGGATGAAATTTCGAAGTTAGTAGCAGTTTGTTTAGCATATGCGTCATGACAGCAAATCTCTCGGTTTATTGTGCGATTAATGAAGTTTGGTGCTCAACGATAATCGCCCGATTTTTGTCAAAAGTTCCCTGCCGTGCGACGGGAGTCGCTCTGACATGCTGTGCAGTGGCATTTTTTATCGCTAACTGTTGCTGTCCGAAATATTTTCGATGTAAGTGACATGTACTTCTATCATCTGGGTCCAGTTTAGTGTTTATAGGATTTTTCTATATACGGTTCCATATGTGAAACATGTGGAATGTCAGATCCCTTAATCGGGCAGGTAGGTTAGAAAATTTAAAAAGGGAAATGGATAGGTTAAAGTTAGATATAGTGGGAATTTGTGAAGTTCGGTGGCAGGAGAAACACGACTTTTGATCAGGCGAATACAGGGTTATAAATACAAAGTCAAATAGGGGTAATGCAGGAGTAGGTTTAATAATGAATAAAAAATAGGACTGTTGGTAAGCTACTACAAACAGCATAGCGAACGCATTATTGTGGCCAAGATAGACCCGAAACCCACACCTATTACAGTAGTACACGTTTACATGCCAACTAGCTCTGCAGAACGCGAAGAAATTGAAGAAATGTATGACGAAATAAAAGAAATTATGCAGATAGTGAAGGGAGACGAAAATTTAATAGTCATGGGTGACTGGAATTCCGTAGTAGGAAAAGAGAGAGAAGGAAACATAGTAGGTGAATATGGATTGGGGGTAAGAAATGAAAGAGGAAGCCGCCTGATAGAATTTTGCTCAGAGCACAACTTAATCATAGCTAACACTTGGTTCAAGAATCATAAAAGAAGGTTGTATACGTGGAAGAAGCCTGGAGATACTGACAGATTTCAGACAGATTATATAAAGGTAAGACAGAGATTTAGGAACCAGGGTTTAAATTGTAAGACAATTCCAGGGGTAGATATGGACTCTGACCACAATCTATTGGTTGTGAACTGTACATTAAAATTGAAGAAACTGCAAAAAGGTGGGAATTTAAGGAGATGGAATCTGGATAAACTGACTAAACCAGAGGTTGTACAGAGTTTCAGGGAGAGCGTAAGGGAACAAATGGCAGCAATGGGGGAAAGAAATACAGTAGAATAAGAATGGGTGGCTTTGAGGGATGAAGTAGTGAAGGCAGCAGAGGATCAAGTAGGTAAAAAGACGAGGGCTAGTAGAAATTCTTGGGTAACAGAAGAAATATTGAATTTAAATGACGAAAGGAGAAAATATAAAAATGCAGTAAATGAAGCAGGCAAAAAGGAATACAAACAACTAAAAAATGAGATCGACAGGAAGTGCAAAATGGCTAAGCATGGATGGCTAGAGGATAAATGTAAGGTTGTAGAGGGTTATCTCACTAGGGGTAAGATACACTCCTGGAAATTGAAATAAGAACACCGTGAATTCATTGTCCCAGGAAGGGGAAACTTTATTGACACATTCCTGGGGTCAGATACATCACATGATCACACTGACAGAACCACAGGCACAATGTCGGCACTAGTACAGTGTATATCCACCTTTCGCAGCAATGCAGGCTGCCATTCTCCCATGGAGACGATCGTAGAGATGCTGGATGTAGTCCTGTGGAACGGTTTGCCATGCCATTTCCACCTGGCGCCTCAGTTGGACCAGCGTTCGTGCTGGACGTGCAGACCGCGTGAGACGACGCTTCATCCAGTCCCAAACATGCTCAATGGGGGACAGATCCGGAGATCTTGCTGGCCAGGGTAGTTGACTTACACCTTCTAGAGCACGTTGGGTGGCACGGGATACATGCGGACGTGCATTGTCCTGTTGGAACAGCAAATTCCCTTGCCGGTCTAGGAATGGTAGAACGATGGGTTCGATGACGGTTTGGATGTACCGTGCACTATTCAGTGTCCCCTCGACGATCACCAGTGGTGTACGGCCAGTGTAGGAGATCGCTCCTCACACCATGATGCCGGGTGTTGGCCCTGTGTGCCTCGGTCGTATGTAGTCCTGATTGTGGCGCTCACCTGCACGGCGCCAAACACGCATACGACCATCATTGGCACCAAGGCAGAAGCGACTCTCATCGCTGAAGACGACACGTCTCCATTCGTCCCTCCATTCACGCCTGTCGCGACACCACTGGAGGCGGGCTGCACGATGTTGGGGCGTGAGCGGAAGACGGCCTAACGGTGTGCGGGACCGTAGCCCAGCTTCATGGAGACGGTTGCGAATGGTCCTCGCCGATACCCTAGGAGCAACAGTGTCCCTAATTTGCTGGGAAGTGGCGGTGCGGTCCCCTACGGCACTGCGTAGGATCCTACGGTCTTGGCGTGCATCCGTGCGTCGCTGCGGTCCGGTCCCAGGTCGACGGGCACGTGCACCTTCCGCCGACCACTGGCGACAACATCGATGTACTGTGGAGACCTCACGCCCCACGTGTTGAGCAATTCGGCGGTACGTCCACCCCGCCTCCCGCATGCCCACTATACGCCCTCGCTCAAAGTCCGTCAACTGCACATACGGTTCACGTCCACGCTGTCGCGGCATGCTACCAGTGTTAAAGACTGCGATGGAGCTCCGTATGCCACGGCAAACTGGCTGACACTGACGGCGGCGGTGCACAAATGCTGCGCAGCTAGCGCCATTCGACGGCCAACACCGCGGTTCCTGGTGTGTCCGCTATGCCGTGCGTGTGATCATTGCTTGTACAGCCCTCTCGCAGTGTCCGGAGCAAGTATGGTGGGTCTGACACACCGGTGTCAATGTGTTCTTTTTTCCATTTCCAGGAGTGTAGATACTGCCTACAGGAAAAGTAAAGAGACCTTTGGAGAAAAGAGAACCATTTGTATGAATATTAAGAGATCAGATGGAAACCCAGTTCTAAGCAAAGAACGGAAGACAGAAAGGTGGAAAGAGTATATAGAGAGTCTATACAAGGGCGATGTACTTGAGGACAATATTATGGAAATGGAAGAGGATGTAGATGAAGATAAAATGGGAGATATGATACTGCGTGAAGAGTTTTACAGAGCACTGAAAGACCTGAGTCGAAATACAGCCCCGGGAGTAGACAACATTGCATTAGAACTACTGACGGCCTTGCGAGAGCCAGTCCTGACAAAACTCTACCATCTGGTGAGCAAGATGTATGAGACAGGCGAAATACCCTCAGACTTCAAGAAGAATATAATAATTCCAATCCTAAAGAAAGCAGGTGTTGACAGATGTGAAAATTACCGAACTATCAGTTTAATAAGTCACACCTGCAAAATACTGACGCGAATTCTTTACAGACGAATGGAAAAACTAGTAGAAGCCGAACTTGGGGAAGATCAGTTTGGATTCCGTAGAAATATTGGAACACGTGAGGCAATACTGATCCTACGACTTATCTTAGAAGCTAGATTAAGGAAAGGCAAACCTACGTTTCTAGCATTTGTAGACTTAGAGAAAGCTTTTGACAATGTTGACTGGAATACTCTCTTTCAAATTCTGAAGGTGGCAGGGGTAAAATATAGGGAGCGAAAGGCTATTTACAGTTTGTATAGAAACCAAATGGCAGTTATAAGAGTTGAGGGGCATGAAAGGGAAGCAGTGGTTGGGAAGGGAGTGAGACAGGGTTGTAGTCTCTCCCCGATGTTATTCAATCTGTATATTGAGCAAGCAGTGAAGGAAACAAAGGAAGTAGGTATTAAAATCCATGGAGACGAAATAAAAACTTTGAGGTTCGCCAATGACATTGTAATTCTGTCAGAGACAGCGAAGGGCTTGGAAGAGCAGTTGAACGGAATGGATAGTGTCTTGAAAGGAGGGTATAAGATGAACATCAACAAAAGCAAAACGAGGATAATGGAATGTAGTCGAATTAAGTCGGGTGATGCCGAGGGTATTAGATTAGGAAATGAGACACTTAAAGTAGTAAAGGAGTTTAGCTATTTGGGGAGCAAAATAACTGATGATGGTCGAAGTAGAGAGGATATAAAATGTAGACTGGCAATGGGAAGGAAAGTGTTTCTGAAGAAGAGAAATTTGTTAACATTGAGCATAGATTTAAGTGTCAGGAAGTCGTTTCTAAAGTATTTGTATGGAGTGTAGCCATGTATGGAAGTGAAACATGGACGATAAATAATTTAGACAAGAAGAAAATAGAAGCTTTCGAAATGTGGTGCTACAGAAAAATGCTGATGATTAGATGGGTAGATCACATAACTAATGAGGAGGTGTTGCAGAGGATTTGGGAGAAGAGAAGTTTGTGGCACAACTTGACTAGAAGAAGGGATCGGTTGGTAGGACATGTTCTGAGGCATCAAGGGATCACCAATTTGGTATTGGAGGGCAGCGTGGAGGGTAAAAATCAGAGACCAAGAGATGAATACACCAAGCAGATTCAGAAGGATGTAGGTTGCAGTAGGTACTGGGAGATGAAGAAGCTTGCACAGGATAGAGTAGCATGGAGAGCTGCATCAAACCAGTCTCAGGACTGAAGACCACAACAACAACAACATGTGAAACATGATGCAGTCCTTTGCTCTTGCGTGTCAAATAGTTTCAATTTCCACAAAATTCTCGTGTACAGTTGTCCGAATCGTGTTAGCTGCCTCACATACAAGAAAGAATTTGTGACTAAGATGCTTGCTTTTACAAGATAAAGGTTGATATTTAAGTAGAATTTTCTGCCCAACCTGTAGCTTTTTGATGTTTACTTGCCCTTGCTGAGATATCTTTCTTCTTTTTAATGTTGTTTAGTCCTATATCTACTTTTTGAAGCTGGAAATGGTATTAAATCTCTGACACAATCTGGTAGTTGCTTATTTTTGAGTTCAAGTGGTGGAGATAACGATGTAGAATAGTGTGACAAATCATTGAGAATATCTAGGAATGTGTGAATGTGTTTGTCCCAAGTCTGATGTTGACTATGACAATATATTCTGCACTGATTCTTAGTTTCTCACATAGTCCGTTCTGAATGATTTGACCGAGATCAACAGAGTGAAATAAACGCAGGTCTACTTTTACGACGTCGTAAAGTCCATAACGAAATATTTGAACGAAATTGTGGAAATTGTGGAACTGAGTTTATCAGTATCACCTTCTCGTAAAAAATTATTGACAAATATTGAAACTTCCTGGCAGATTGGCAGCTTAAAACTGTGTGCAGGACCGAGACTCCAACTCGGGACCCTTGCCTTTCGCAGGCAAGTGCTCTAACAACTAGCAGTGGGGTCTCTTCACGGCACTGCCAGTGCGTCGAGGCCCAATCCCCTCCCACCCCTTTTTTCATGTCCCTTTTTGGGTCATAGCACTAAGTGTGCAGAAATCTTAACACAAAACTCCCATTCTCCGACGTAAGAAAGACAAAGAAACCTCTTCTCTGAGTAGAAACTGAACATTGATAAAACTTAACAATTCTTCTTGAATCACACAAATACTTTGGAAGTCGAACACGAGTAATTCTGAACAAAATGTATTGAAAAAAAAATCTCTTCGTGTAACATAGAAGTTTCGGAAAAAAGGCAATAGTAAATAATAATAACACAAGAGACTCTTAATTTTCTTCTGTTCGTTCTCGTTCAAGGTGTAATGGTTCCACGTGCCACATATTTAACCGACACCCATTTCTTCAAAAATGTTCTTCAGCATGTTGCACTAGTGCTTCTTCTGGTTGCGATAGGTGCTGATTTTTGCGTATTCGCACTTCATGTAAACGCGGATTTCTATATCGTTGTCCGACCCAAGTTTGTTGATGACATAACTTACATATTTTCCGAGTAACCAGCTAATGTCGTTAGTTTTTAATTTCGAAAAGTACGTCATGTCTGGTCTCCGGAGGAGCGATGGCGTTATATATTCCGTCGAGGATCTGCTGAGAAAGGTGATTTGTTGCCTGATCCAATTCAGTTATTCACATCACCGCCACTGGTGAATCTGTGGATGAGTGTATCCACCAGATTGCATTTTCCACAAAGGTGTGTCTGGTTTAAACCGATCCCATATAGTCTCTCGTTGGTGTTGATGACATTGTTAACTATTTTGTACCGTGCGGAAATAGCGTCTGTAGATAGCCCGGCATAGTTGATGTTCCGCCGTACAACTTTGAAGTCCCAATTAGGGAATTTCTTTTCAATTTTGTTTCCGCCCTCATTTAATTTCCTTTCAAGTATGATGTCGCGCGCTGTGATACTTGTGTTGCTTCTGATTTCGTCACTAAGATAACTTACTTCGAGGAAAAAGTTCCTCACATACTGCAGACGGGCATTAATCCTTCGCACATCAATCGGTGCTTGCAGGCTATCGGGTGTCACAGCCTCAAAGAGCTTTGCGGTTATACATTGTGGAAGTTCTCTGAGTACATGGAGAGTCCGTTTGAGGAACAGAGCAGACGCTTCATTTCAAATATCCACCAAACCGAGGCCCCCGTTTCTGACATCCAGTATAACGGTAGTCGCACCAACCCTGAATATGTCTCCTCGCCATAAATAATAGGTAACAGTGGATATGATTCCTTTCGCTACTAGTTTGGGGATTAGAAATACCTGAGCAGTGAAATACGCTTTAGACAAAACGCAGGAGTTGATGAATCAGACTTTTTGTACCTGGTCCATAGTTCGATGGATGTTCTCCATTACAGTACCATGAGCGTTCCACCTAGTTTCCGTCCAGTTGAAAGCAGCCATCCTCATCGGGCATGCAATTAAGTTTATTCCCAAAGTTTTATGTTTGTTGTCTTGTTTTGCCCATGCCAGTCGGAGGTGATCTAGGCCACGCAGATTCAATATTTTACTTTTGTTTTCATTTGTTGTCGCTCCCGACGCTAGACAATACTATTGGATTTCTCTTTCCAGTGTAACTGTCTACCCCTTATTCCTTATTACAACACCCATGTCATCAGCATAGCCTCGTATGATAGTTTTCTCACCACTAAATGTTATGCCTGTTAATCTAGCGTGGACAGTGCGTAGAAAGGGCTCTAAAGATACGGAGAATAAAAACATAGATAAGGGACTGCCCTGTGGAACCCCTCGCCTTATCTGTATGGGTTTAGATGTTTGGCCATTGATTGCTATTTTCGCATTTGTACCTGTTGCAATATTTCTTAGCATGTTGACAATCTGAGGGTGGAAAGCCATTTTTTACAGCGTCGCAAAGAGGTATCTATGACTGACGCGGTCAAAATCTTTGATGAAATCTATAAAGAATAAAGCACATTTTTACTTGTCACTGAGGTAATTGCAATGACGTCTCTGTGTGCAGACAGACTTTCGAATATCGTTCCGGTTGGAGAACAATATTGCTGATGACTCAATATTTTGTTGGAAAAGGCAGAGAGTCTTTTGTTGATAATAGACGAAATTCTTTTGTAATCAGAATTTAGTAGCGAAAGACGCCGAAAATGGTTTTAGTTGGTTTTGCCTTTACTCTTAGGAATCAGTACTATTTTACTTTCCTTAAACTCTGCAGGGACCGCTTTTCCGTTCAGACCTCATTCGCCATGGAAGTGATCTTGTCCCCAATTATAGATCAGTAGCGGGCATAAAACTCCACAGGGAGGCCATCAAGTCCAGGAGATTTTTAGAGAGGTGAGTTACACACTGCCTCATACACTTCATCTTCAGTAATAGGTGACAGGATGTCAGCGTTTTCTGTTACTGACTATTGTGGACCTAAAATAGCAAGAAAGTTCTCGAGAGCTGCATCGTCACTGTGGTAGGGGCATATAAGTTGTCATAGTACCTGTGGACTTCGTCCAGTATTTCTTTCGGGCATGTGAGCCTTGTACCAGTATGCGTCTGGACTTCATCAATAAAAGTTTGTCGTCTGTTTTTAGCATGCCGCATCAAGTGACACAGAGAAGCTGTTTCATCTGCTACTGCTGGCTTTCGATTTAATTTTTAGTCCCTCCATCTGTTGCCGTTTAATGCTTACTAACTTGGCTTTTATTTTTTTGATATTATTCAGAGGAATTGCATCATCATGTGCCTGTAGATATAAGTCTCTTAAAACTTTATAATAAAACTACATTGTATTCCTCAACTCCCTGTGCCTCGCTACACTATACTGCATGACAACTTTCCGCAGCCTTGGTTTAGCTCTCCTTGTCCACCCGTCAATGACTGTTGGGTGCTTGTCTGCCGTGCGGAGGCACATAGTCCGCGCTACTCTTATTTCCTGTTCCAGTCCTTCGTCAGTTGAAACAGAGATATTCAAATTCCATTGGCCTCTGAATCGACGCGTTGGCTGTACACTTAAATTAAAGCAAGTTAAAAGTGTACTGTGATCGCTAAAATACACGGGAACAGTTTCAACGTTTAATAAAAAATGTTACAAATTTGGTGACACGTAAATTCTATCTAATCTGCTGCGGGAGTGGCTGGTTATATACGTGAACTCGACTGACGTCGGGTGCTGAAGTTCCCACACATCCTTAAGCTGTAGATAATTTACTAACTTTTTTAACTGTGGCGAGTAGATGCAATGGGGTTGTCGACCTTTCTGGTTTAAAACACAGTTAAAATCTCCACCTAGTGTAAGACAACACGGAATAAATAAATTAGTTCATCTTGAAAAATCTTCGCACGATCCAATTTATGGGAATTTCCTGATGGGGCGTAAAGGTTAAGCACGGTCACGTCGAATATTTTTATGCCTACGGCCCTTCCTGAGTCTAGTCGTTCGATTTCAGTCACCGGAATGCCTTCCCATATAAGAATGGCTGTACCGATATTGGCTTCCGTAGAAACATTAACAATTTCTAAAAAGCCTGGGATCCGAAATTGCGTTATCGCAACTTCTTGTAGCAACGCGATATCTGTCCCAGACTGGTACAAGAATTCTTTTAGTGCTGCTAATTTCAAGGGTGACTGTATTTTATTAATGTTAATAGTAGTGATGCTATAAGCTTGCATCACAGACGTACCAGAAGAAGCTATTTGAGATGAGGATCGGTATGATTATAGCAGAAACGTGCTTTTCTACAAGTCACGATCTTTACAACCTGTATGCCCATTACATGTACTAACTTCATAGAAAAAATTTTACTGCTTTTAAACAAAGTGCTTGAAAGAAAATTATCCTGAAATCCTGACAATGCATTGCTATAAGTCACTGTGGTCTTTCTCTTTCTCCTCGTCAGTGTTGACCCTGATGACTTCATATTTAGTATTCTTTTTCTTTATGTCTTTCTTCTCTAGTGTGGCTTTCGCTTGATGACGCGTGACAGCAAGACCTGGTTTCGGTCGCAGCCTCCGACGGTGGCCGTCTGGCGCAACGGCGGTGGCTTGCGAGTCGTCAGTATTTGGCTCCGGCGTGTTGACTGTTGTGTTGTCTTGCTGGCGAGGCGGTGATGCTTGTTTATTTCCTCCTTCGGCGCGGTGTTGCGCTTCGGAGTCAGCAGGTTGTTTACTTGGTACTTCCTCGTACTGTTCGCACTGTATGGGCTGTGCACTTGAAGCAATTATTGCAGCTGTGACCTCAGGCTCAGGGTCACATTTCTGTGAAATGTCACTACCAGCTGCGTCACTATCTGTTCGTGGCGGTATAATTCCTTGTGGGAGCCACATCGACCTGCATTTCATCTCCTTTTTCCACTTCCAACAGATCTTCAGGACTTGGCTTCGGCTTCCTGGCAACGGGTTTTTCACAGGAAGAGTCCTCATCAACATTTTTTTCAGTGGGAATCTCGTTGTCACGGGACGGAATTTCAGCAGTTAATGCAGGTTTTAAAGACGGAAATTCATTAACATTAAGTGCAACATTTTCAGACGTAGTAACTGGATCCACAACAGCCGCCGGCTCAGTTGTATTACTTGCTGGCAACAAATCGTTGAGTGTTAATTTCCAGCGTTGCGTAAGGTTATTTTTTAGAACAAAAACATGGCGAGGCCAGTCCTGACGGAGGTGACCAGACTCGTTACATACATGACGTGTAGGGGTTTGCCCTGAGTAAATAACAAGCGCCTTGTGCCCGTCAACAAAGATGTGGGAAGGAACGTTTGCCTTCACTTCCATCTCCACGGAGCGAATGCTGTTAAAGCACTGCAGCTTGAAATGCGAAGCCCACCTTTCGTTGACTATTTGCCTGACAACCCCATACTTTGCAAGGACATCTTTAATTTTCGAGTTGTCTACTTCTATGGGAATATTCAAAACCCTAACATTTCTAATTACAGACTCGGCATTCCTGAGTTTTACAGTTCTTTTAGTACCATCACGGTGTATAAATTCTGTTTCATAGCCAAATTTTTCCGGAAAGTGTTCTACACTCACGGGATCGTTAAACTTTACAAAAATGCACTATTCATCAGAGTGTAGCTGCATGGTATGAACAGATTCAGAATGAAGGCCAATTACCTCGGTAATACAGTCGTGTATTTCAAGTACAGAGGGCTGTGCTCGACGGCTGTACTTGTCGAAGGTGAAAATCATGGTGTTTTTTCTCACGGAGTTTACCATGGTGCTCGGCAGCGAAGAAATTTCGGACAACGCCGAAATCGCAACGGCACTACGTAGAAAGACGACACGAACGAAGACCAATTTATAAAACTTAATTCACGTGAAAAATGCCAATAAACAATCACGAAACACGAAAACACTGGCGTAAACACTGAACGTTCACGGAGCAAACTTGAGGAGCGTGCGACCGCGGCGACAGCTAAAGCCAGACTGTCGGACTGAGCTACCCAAGCATGACTCACGCCCCGTCCTCACAGCTGTACTTCTGCAGTACCTCGTTTCCTACCTTCCAAGCTGTTGACAAATATTGATTACTGTTTTGGCAGAAGCTTTCCGTAAAGGATTGAATGAAACGAATTTTGAAATCAATTTAACAGCAACAAACAATTTACGAGAATCCACTGAGTGATCTGACAAGAGGTCCTAACAGGTCTACTTCAGCCAACATTTTAGTTTAGAAGGAATTACAGGAAATAATGGTGCTCAATGTATAATGGTTGATGCCTTGGCTTTCTGACACAGTTTTCATTTTGTGAAAACTTTCTGTTTCCTTTTCTGCATTTCATTAAAATAAAAGGGTGGTACGAAATTTGTAATGAATTTTCTTGGACCAAAGTGAGATGTGTACACCAAATAAGCTTATTTATAAAATAAAATAAATGTCTTATTGCAGTGTTTGTTTTTTATGCCATTTACATTTAACATCTTTCCAGGTAGGATGCTGATCCTATTCATGCGATATGTCTCGTAAAGAGAGAAACTTTTCAAAGATTACCTTTCGTATATACAACAAACTGAAGTTTTTCTCCAAATTATTTCAGAAGTGTTTTTGATAACACCAACAAGAACATGTGATAAAGTGTCCGCTACAACATTTTGAGTGCCAGAAATGTGAACAACAGTGAAGTTAAACTCTTGTGAATGTAAGGACCATCGTTTCAAACGATTACGGTTCAGTTTAGACGACATTAAAAACTGGAATGGTCGATGTTAGTGTACACCTCTATATGTTTGGCACCTAAGAACAATCGGAATTTAGAAGATGCCCAAATAATTGCCAATGCTTCCAACCCGGTTACCGAATAATTTCTTTCAGATTTAGACAAGACACGACTGGAATAGGCTACACTTTTCGGCACAGTTATATCATTCTCTTCAGATTCTTGCAATAGACGAGAGCCAATCAGAAGTCTGAAGAGTCCGTTGATAAGCAAAAGTCTCGTGATAAATCATGAAGAGGAAGTATTGAAGCATTACGAAGGGAATCTTTCAAACTCTGAAACTCTAATTGTGCTTGTTCATCCCAGTGCCATATGGTGTTTCTTCCAGTAAGTGAACATAACTTACGAGTCGCTAGAATTTTATTACTTAAAAACGCCGACAAAAATTTGCTGGATCAAGGGAACTTTGAATTTGACGTTTTGTGGTAGGAGGGGGGATTGCCCTATTTGCTTCAAATCTCTCGGGGTCTGGCTCAATACCTCCCGATGGAACTGTATGACCAAGAAACTTTACTCAGGTTTTTCCAAACTCTGATTTTCCGAAATTGACAATGATTCCCGAATCATCAAAAATACCCAATAAATTTCTAAAAAAACGGTTCTGTTGTGATCATGATTTTTCTCCTATAATAATATCATCAACATAGGATTTTATGTGTCTTGTCAAGTAGTGAAGTAAAGTACTGTTCAGGCCACGAAGAAAGGTTTGTTGCGGCCAAAGGATAATTTACGACACTGGTAACACACACCATAGCACAAGGAAGCATTATATTTTCTATAGTCTGGGTGTAACACCATTTGCCAAAACCTAACACGGAGGTTTACAGAAGATTGGCAGTAGTAGTAGTAGTAGTAGTTCATCCATAGATCTCTTTTTACAAGGATATAGGACATGTCAAAGTATTTACAAATTTAGATCAATTGAAAACAAGCTAATTCATATACACGTGTATTTACATTCTCGTTAGAGACAATCATTAGATTTACTCCTGGTATACAATACTATTTTTACAAATAACATATTAAATAATATAATGGCACATTGTTCACTCGTATCTCACTATCAGCCACTGCACACACTATACACATATTGTTTCATAAAACTTCACTCACTACACACACACACACACACACACACACTCACACACACACACACACACACACACACACACACTGGTGATCAAAGATAAAATTTCCACACCATAAAAATTTTGCAAGAGTTCTAATGTTTGTGGTTATCTGTTTGAGCCTTGTGCGGCTGGCGTTTATGCCGTTCATAGCTTGGCCTCTTGTAATAGTGATAGTGCGTCTTGTTTTCTTGGTGTGTTCACTGGCGTCACTATTTCTTTTGCCTTGTCTGTCCGTGAGTAGCAGCAGCAGCAGCGCTTATCGATAGCGCGTACTGTGGTACCATCTTTGGAGCGGCCTCTAGTATTTCCGGGTCGTCGTGTGTTGAGAAGGTTGTGTTGGGACGGAGCAGCAGTGCTCGCCCGACCGCTGGCGACACACATACGCTGTCCGACGGAAGAATGTGGTCGCGAGAGGGCACGACCACATCAAGGACGGGATCCAACGAGTTTTAGTTGAGTGGGCCATGATATTCGAGTAGTGTAACTTTCACCTGTGTGTGTGTGTGTGTGTGTGTGTGTGTGTGTGCCGCCCGTCGAAGTGCCTTCATGGCAATAAGTTGTCAGTCGACGATTTATACTGGGATCTTTTCGGTGCCTGACTTGAGTGGGGACGACCGTTGGCTGGTCGTTCGGTCGGTCGTCGCTGCGGACGACGTGCATTTGGTTTTCCGACCACTTCTGGCTTCTCTGTGTTTGTGCCAACTTATAATTCGTCCGTGTCGTTTCACAGTGACAGGTTTTAGTATTGTTTGAGACAATGTGGAATTGTCTTCGCGGATCCGTGTGTATCTTGTGTGGTTTTTAATGTCCAGTTATGTAAATGGTGCCTGCATTCGGGTGTCGGCAGATCGGCTTCGGACGGAGCAGCCTGGAGATCCGCAGCGCTAGGGCACATCGAGACCGCTGACGGCGTACCGGCACTGTCGGACCGAGTGGCTGTAGCCGACGACCGACCCCAGGACGTTTGAAGTTGAGTGAACTGTGTCCAGTGCTGGAACCTCCACTGTTTGAGATCTCGCTGTTATTTGAGTGTTGCTGTTTCCAGGCTCGGTGAGGCCAACCACAACAAGTGGAGCCGGTCAGGTTGGCATTGGCAGAAGCTATTAGCCGCCTTATACTCCTTGATGTTAGTTTGGATTTAGTATTATTCTTACTAGTCTAGTGCAGCCAGCGTATTTTCTGCCTTGTGCCCGCTAACGCCCCAGTTACCTGCCCTGGAGGTAGCGTACGTTCCGGACAGTGTACCCTTCATCATAGTGTTGCTGCTGTCCGACACGGCTTGTAGTTCGACAGCCTCTTGAACTGCACTGTGCATTTGTTTTTGGGAGGTCTACCTTGGTTCTAGTGTTTACTTCGGGTTTGGGTGTGTTTCTGACGACGTGGTGCTGTCCGTCTCTTCCCTCTTGCCAAAAAATGTTCCATCGTTGTACCAGTAATCGGACGTTAGGTGGATTGGTTAGTCGGTCAGTCGGTGCTTAAGCTACCCCTCGTGTGAGTTGCTATCCCGTTATGTGAGTGCAACTCTTGGCTGCCTGTCTCACCGCTTACACAGCTGTAGTCACCTTCCTCAGGTCGATCCAGGGAGCTCTGTCTGTGGATCACTCCGTCTTATTTAATGAAGTGGTTATAATTGTTTAAAATTTACCGTGATGTTACAACATGTACTTGACTTCCTCACTTGTAATTGAGGCCTTCAGATATTAATTTTTAGCAAACTGCTTGTGGCTTGAGCTGACAAATAATTTTCAATTTTGTTATAATAAGGCCTTCAGCCATCATTATAGCAGTTTGTTAATATTGTTTAAAATGGTTTTAGTACTTTTTACTATGTAATTGCCGCCTTACTTGTAATTCAGACTTTCAGCCGTTGCGTATTGTGAAATTGCTTCTGGCCATCAGCCGACGAATAATTTTGATACTTCTTAATCAGGCCTTCAGCCGTTCATTGTGTGTAACATACCTCGTGGCCTTCAGCCGACAATAACTTGCAATCCTTCTAATAAGGCTTTCAGCCACCAGTGTAGTAAAATCTTTGGTAAAATGATTGTTGAGAGTTATGACTTTCAAATATAAAATGTATGTGTTTTCTGTGCAATCAACAGTAACTGATTAGGCCCCGTCCACATCTTTCCTGCTTGCCGTAAGTCCCACGTCCCACAGTTCCTGTTGAAATAATAGTTTTAATCTGCCTAGAATCTAATACAAGTGTAATCGAGCCATCTTTCTTCTTCACAATATGTGATGCGCTGTTATATGAATTGACTGAGGGTTCTATGATGCCTTGTTCCATCATGGACTGAATTTCTCCTTTCACTTTTCCTCTGCAGCAAGCTGGAATGATGAATGGTTTAATGCAAAACATATTGTGCTCTTTGACCCGGAATTTGTCGAAAACCCTTGATAGTTCCTGCATGATGTACAATGTAATATGTGAGCAGAATGTCAATAAGATCCTATCTGTCAGTTTATGTACATTACTCTATCTATCTTTTCCTGAATGAGACTCTGTTTATCGATTTCCTGATCCATTTCATCATAAAATGCATGTGCGCAACTTGTGTCATTACGAAAGTAATCGGATGGAATTTGAGATGCATTATCTGTCAAAACACATACAAAATCTATTTATTCTTCTTATTTCGAGATCCAGACTTGAAACGCTAATAAAACTTACTTACCTTTCACTTAAATTCCTACTTCGGCGTCATTGAAATTCAAAGCAGCTTTATACACGTATCAAAAAAGTTTTGCATCACCCCTGTTCCTAGAACTCCTGAATATAGACGTTGACCGTGGATATTGTATCACAGACACGGTCCCTTTGACTGTTCAGAGATGGCACTAAACCCGCCCAAAGATGTAAATAGCCATGCATGAGCTGCGCCTACTGGGCGGAAGGGGTCCTATAGCTGATCAGTTCCAGTCATTCCACCTGGAAAGAGTTACGCGGCTCGTGTTGTCTGTAGTTCAACCATGCCTAGACGGTCAATACCGCAGTTCGATGTTATTCGGACATGGGGGAGAAACAGAGAGACAGGAATTGTTGATGACATGCTTCTCTCAGGCAGCCCCAGGGCTACTACTGCAGTGGATTACCGCTACCTGCGGATTATGACTCGGACGAACCCTGACAGCAACGCCACCATGTTGACTAATGGTTTACGTGCAGCCACAGAACGTCGTGTTACGACTCAGACTGGGCGCAATGGAGTGCATGGTGCACAACTTCACTCCCGACGTCCTTGGCGAGGTCCATCTTTGCAACAACGACACCATGCAACGCGGTACAGATGGGCCCGACAGTAAGTCGAATGGATCGCTCAGGATTCGCATCATGTTCTCTTCACTGATGAGTGTCGCATGTGCCTTCAACCAGATAATCGTTGGAGACCTGTTTGGAGGCAACCCTGTCAGGCTGAACGCCTTAGACTCACTCTCCAGCGAGTGTAGCAATGTGGAAGCTCCCTGCTGTTTTGGGGTAGTATTATGTGTGGCCAACGTACGCCGCAGTTGGTCATGGAAGGCGCCGTAACGGCTGTACGACACGTGAATGCCTCCTCTGGCTGATAGTGCAACCATATCATCCGCATATTGGCGAGGCATTCGTCTTCATAGACGACAATTCGCGCCCCCATCGAGCACATCTTGTGAATGACTTCCTTCACGATAACGACATCGATCGACTACAGTGGCCTGCATGTTCTCCAGACATGAACCCTATCTAATATGCCTGGGATAGATTGAGAAGGACTGTTTATGGACGATATGACCCACCAACCACTTTGAGGGATCCACGCCGAATCTCCGGTAAGGAGTGGGACAATCTGTACCAACAGCACCCTGATGAACTTTTGGATAGTATCCCACGACGATTACATGCATGCATGAATGCAAGAGGATGCGGGCTTTCAGACATTAATAATGTGGTGAGGTGTTGATAGTGACCCTCAGCTACGTACTCACTGACTCAGAGTTGCAGTATTAAAAGTTTTGGCTGGTTTCGTTGTCTAGGGGCTGGGGTACGTAGTTGCCGCATTACAGGCCAAATACTGATGAGTCTACAGTATACGATAAGAATACACACATGAGTCGAATGTTCGAAGGTTTCTATCACTCGTCAATTGCGAATTATGAATGTAACATACACTCCTGGAAATTGAAATAAGAACACCGTGAATTCATTGTCCCAGGAAGGGGAAACTTTATTGACACATTCCTGGGGGTCAGATACATCACATGATCACACTGACAGAACCACAGGCACATAGACACAGGCAACAGAGCATGCACAATGTCGGCACTAGTACAGTGTATATCCACCTTTCGCAGCAATGCAGGCTGCTATTCTCCCATGGAGACGATCGTAGAGATGCTGGATGTAGTCCTGTGGAACGGCTTGCCATGCCATTTCCACCTGGCGCCTCAGTTGGACCAGCGTTCGTGCTGGACGTGCAGACCGAGTGAGGCGACGCTTCATCCAGTCCCAAACATGCTCAATGGGGGACAGATCCGGAGATCTTGCTGGCCAGGGTAGTTGACTTACACCTTCTAGAGCACGTTGGGTGGCACGGGATACATGCGGACGTGCATTGTCCTGTTGGAACAGCAAGTTCCCTTGCCGGTCTAGGAATGGTAGAACGATGGGTTCGATGACGGTTTGGATGTACCGTGCACTATTCAGTGTCCCCTCGACGATCACCAGTGGTGTACGGCCAGTGTAGGAGATCGCTCCCCACACCATGATGCCGGGTGTTGGCCCTGTGTGCCTCGGTCGTATGCAGTCCTGATTGTGACGCTCACCTGCACGGCGCCAAACACGCATACGACCATCATTGGCACCAAGGCAGAAGCGACTCTCATCGCTGAAGACGACACGTCTCCATTCGTCCCTCCATTCACGCCTGTCGCGACACCACTGGAGGCGGGCTGCACGATGTTGGGGCGTGAGCGGAAGACGGCCTAACGGTGTGCGGGACCGTAGCCCAGCTTCATGGAGACGGTTGCGAATGGTCCTCGCCGATACCCTAGGAGCAACAGTGTCCCTAATTTGCTGGGAAGTGGCGGTGCGGTCCCCTACGGCACTGCGTAGGATCCTACGGTCTTGGCGTGCATCCGTGCGTCGCTGCGGTCCGGTCCCAGGTCGACGGGCACGTGCACCTTCCGCCGACCACTGGCGACAACATCGATGTACTGTGGAGACCTCACGCCCCACGTGTTGAGCAATTCGGCGGTACGTCCACCCGGCCTCCCGCATGCCCACTATACGCCCTCGCTCAAAGTCCGTCAACTGCACATACGGTTCACGTCCACGCTGTCGCGGCATGCTACCAGTGTTAAAGACTGCGATGGAGCTCCGTATGCCACGGCAAACTGGCTGAAACTGACGGCGGCGGTGCACAAATGCTGCGCAGCTAGCGCCATTCGATTGCCAACACCGCGGTTCCTGGTGTGTCCGTTGTGCCGTGCGTGTGATCATTGCTTGTACAGCCCTCTCGCAGTGTCCGGAGCAAGTATGGTGGGTCTGACACACCGGTGTCAATGTGTTCTTTTCTCCATTTCCGGGAGTGTATAAAGTTATAAATGAAAGTTTTCAATTAAATAAAATCTGCAGGTACCTCTTAGCGACTTTAAATGATGAGTACGATAGTAGAAGTACTTTTGAGAATGCGGTACACTTCTGCGAAAGACTTATTGGTGTCGATGGTCCAGCAATTAAATAAAATATAAGTTGAATAACATGGAAACAATAGATTCCTACAGTACGTAATTAGTTATGAATAACAACACAGCTCGCGAGATATTCACCTCTAAACGCACACTGCGTCTTCACTGTAGAAGCCACGGAAATCTCACAAGTGCAAAAGTCGCCACTCCAAAGAATTTCTATCTGCCGCGACGCGCGCAAACCGCTCCACTCTCTGCAAGTCTCTGCCGCGACTATGTGCGTCCATCGCGCCGTCCCTGTCCTTACTCACTCCCGTGTCCCGTCCCTTACTCCCCAGAACTGCCGCACTGCCAGACCTCCCCCTCCTCCTCGGAGACGATAGCTGTGATTGGCTAGAGCGCTCCGCCCTGTCTTCAAGTCGACGCCCACTCACGAACATAGTGAAACATGCGAAATACTGGAGTTACATTCAAATAACTTGAAATTAAATAAATATTCCTCCAGCTGGACCATAAAAACACACATTATTAGATACATAAACAAATTAAATAAACATATATCAAAGGACTAGAACAAAAGGTAGGTCAGTTGCCTAAAGTCTCTGTGCTTTTTAAAACACAGCAAATATTTAACCAATTTCTTCATGAATAGTAGATATAGAGATATAAACAAAGACATATATGGATAAATATATTGAAACGTCCCCTTTGAACAATTATACAAGACTGTGCTTAAACTGACACACAATATTTTGTTAGCGCAACGCAATCTGACTTTCAAAATTCCCTACAAAAGAATGGCCCTGACTAACATTAAACTATACCTTTCACAAATCACTTACCTCACAAAAATCTTCGCTGCTCAAGCTACTGCAATACAACGAGCGCCACTACTGCCAGCTAAATAAAAGATTCAAACTATGGAAGGCACTAACTACTGATAGGGATAGTTAGCAAATGAAAGATATTAATAGAGAACAAACAATGTATTTACCTTGATATCATCATATATAATTATAGCAGTTTATGACAAATTTCAAAACTCCGCAATCTCTCTCCCCACATCCACCACTGCTGGCGGCTCACCTCCAACTGCGCAACGCTACGCGCTGTTCACATCCAGCTGCCGCTGCCCAACACTACAATGGCGAGTATTACAACAATGCAAAGCAGCCGCAGACTGCACACAGCACAGCCAGTGATTTTCATACAGAGGTGGCGTTACCAATAAAAAAACCTAAACAGCCGACTTACAATATTTATAAGCAATCTGCTACCGTTTCTTCGTGTAACTGTGGAGTACTTATGGCCGAACGCGATCGATAGTAATCGGCCTCTTTGACCTCATATAACGCATGTACTATTCAAGTTGCATGCCTGTAATTTGTACCAATTTATGTTTACACTAATAGCTTTCTAAGGACACGTCTATCGACGAAGTAGGATGAAGCGTTTAAATTTTGGAAATTCGTTACTGGGTGTTACTTGTTTAATTTACCGTCAGATACTAAACTTTAATCTAATAAAGACATTGAAAATCTGAATACACCATCGGAATTGTCGTGCAAATAATGGTAATGTACACGTTTCTTTTTGAGGTGTCATGATTCCTCCGGCTACTATTAATTTCTATACGAACCGAGAAATGTCTGCCATTAAGGTTTCACAAAGTCCACCATCTGTGGCACTCCCGGCGCGTCTCCATCAACATAGCCGCCACCATGGAATCCCCAGCCACGTGGCTGGAGCCCTCTTGCTTCGGCCAGCGTCTGCCACCTCGTGGTCGTCCTGCCGAGCGACCCGTGCGGCCACTGCTTCCTCCGAACTTAGAATATTTTCAGGGCGCGTCGACTCGCTCGTTGCCTCTCAAGGACGTGTTACTGGGTATTAGAGGTACAGGTGTGTAAAACAGTGTGCACCACCACCTCTGAAGGTCTTGTTGTATCGTAGTACAACATGCAATGTGTGGCTTTCATGAGCAATAGAAAGGGTGGAACTGATGTTTATGTTGATCTCTGTACCAATTTTCTATACAGGTTCAGGAATTCTCTGAACCGAGATGATGCAAAACCTTTTTTAATGTGTGTATTTGTTTATAAAATCGCTTCTAATATTACTTCAGTGGACAAGAGAGGAACAATCCAGAAATTCATCGAAAATCTATTGTCTTGACACAAAAAGTCTAAATAAGTTTGAGGCTTCGCGCCTACGCTTTTCTAAATATCGCTCCTTGTATTTTAATCTTACCTAAGGTCGAACAGTCTGTTGTTGTCATACATTTGCTTAATGCAGTGTCTCTGACCACAGAAACCTGGGACAAGAACAGCAGAAAGTATAGTGCTGCGAACTGAAATTTTTATTATTTGATGTACTACAGAGTTTTATTTGCCTTCAGTCTCTTCCAGTAAAATATTTCTAATGTCTTCAAAACGCTCAAAGTTTCGGCTGCGGCCTGTTTTGTCTCATACACATAACTGCTTGTTGCCGAAGCCGCGAGTCATTGTCTTGCATTGTTTCCTCGCCGTTGATTATCTCTTGGATCTGGTGATCTGATTTTAGTTGTTTCTATCTGTTGCGCTGGGCTTGCCCTTCCAGAATTTGGCCTCTGTGAGTTATGATACAGCTTACTGTGACATATTCCTTTTCACTGTGTTGTTTTTGACTGTGTTGGTTGCTATTTACATAACTGTTGTGCCATGTATTTAGCGGATTCAATCTGCCTGAAGTGTACCCCATGGGAACCTGTATGATTACCATCTGAGTGAGGGTAGTGTCTGTGACTATTTAGATTCTTACGCTTGTTCTCATTACCTTAGTTCCGGATATGACTTCTATGACAATCACTGTTCTGATGCGAGAACTGTTCCACACACGGACGATGTCTATTATCCCGTCTGTAATTGTTTCGTCGATTGTGTTTGTTATGCGAAGTGCCATAATTTTTGTTTTCGTGCGATACGTAAACGTCATGTGTGTCATACTTCCTGTTCTGATTGTTATAGTGTCTTGTCGTTAAACTGTAATCACTGGCCAATTCCAATTCCTGGTGTAATGTTTGAAATGGTTGTAAGTTATCTTTATAGCTGCAGGCCAAATTTATTTGTCTCAGATGTATAGGTAGCTTTGCTAAATAAATGTGAATTAGCTCTGACAAACTGTATGGGTTTGATAAGTACTGATTTCTGCGTACCTTGTCTTCAGAGTGTTTTGCTGGGATCGAGAAGTCAGACTCTTAGAAGTTTCGTAACATTATGATGCTATCGTTTACTCGATCTTGTGTGGCCTGCGACGAATAGGGTGACAAAAATGCTCGATAGAAATCATTTACGCTTTGGCAGTCATTCACTACTGAGCGCATTATTCTCTCAGGTTCATTTTCTAAATAGCCAAAGATAAATTATAAGTTGTGTTCAAGTGGACAATTTGGAGGTAAAGAATACTGGAACTCATCAATCAAGTTTTTGGGGTGAATTTCGTTACTGTAATAATTCCTGAAAACTTTGAATTTATGTACTGTCATAAGGTGTAATCAAAGTTTCCATTTCTGTGTGAACCAGATTGTTCTCAATTGCATCACATCGGCGATTCATTGTCGTATCTGGAAGTGTGGTACTGTTCTCGTGGAAAATCAACTGAACGCTGTAAATTTGTATGGTCACCAAAGTTTTCTGAATATGAATGTACACAGTCAAATTCGTCCTATTCGTCTTCGCGGTTAAGCTTTCTTTCAACACGATCGACCTTCACATTCATAGTGTTCCCGTAATGTTTATTTTCCAGATTTATCTTCTCTTGGTTGTCTTTAAAATCTATTAAAGACTTGTATCCTGCTGTGTCTGATAATTGTACTGGCATTCTGTCATTTGAAACTTTGTCTACAATGGTTGACAAATTTCCCGTTTGCGTTATCCGCTCATCAACTTTTTCTTTTATTGTGGTTAACTGTTCTTTTCTTTTTTCAGAATTTAGTGTCAAAGTTTCTACTTTTTGGTTAATCTCTTTTACTGTTTTTTAAGATGTTCATTCTGTTCTTTTGTCTTCGTAACTAACGCACTCAGAACTACAGTGTTGATTTTAGGTGACAAATCGCCCTTGCCGTAAGGTGACTTGTCTTCAAGTTTTCGTCATCCGTTTCATAGTCACGTTATCTAGATGCAAAAATGCTGATTATTGGTTGAAGATCATTTTTAATTTCTTCAGTGATCTCCACTAATAAATTCTGTATTTTCCATTTCTTTTCATGTGATTTCCTACTATCATGTTTTTTATGTTCTTCCTGTGTTTCTTCGATTTTCTTACTCATTTCATCTTGTATTTTGTCGTTTTTCTTGCTCAGTTCGTTTTGTGTCTCTTTAAGCATATGGCGAATTGATTCTTGAAAATTTGTCGGATTCGCAGTGTGGTTCTTTATAACTGTTAACTGAAGGTGATGTGTTCGTTCAAAAGACACTGCCGTAAAATCATATTCTGACTTGCCTGTTACAAGTCGTTGTAAATTTTTCACGACTGTGGCGAATGTAGCATGCTTTCGTTAGACTGTAGCGAGTAATCGCCGACCGATCCAACTTCAGAATTCACGCGTTCATTACCCATAGTTTGTTCTGTTTCGTTATTGTACGCTAAACGTGTTAATAATTGTGAATCCGTGCAATTTTCTACAGTCTTCTGTTAACTACTGGTATTTGCTAATCCGTATATTTCCGTTTGCTAATTCGTATGTTGTTGTGGTCTTCAGTCCTGGGACTGGTTTGATGCAGCTGTCCATGCTACTCTATCCTGTGAAAGCTGCTTCATCTCCCAGTACCTACTGCAACCTACATCCTTCTGAATCTGTTTAGTGTATTCATCTCTTGGTGTCCCTCTACGATGTTTACTCTCCGCGCTGCCTTCCAATACTAAATTGGTGATCCCTTGATGCCTCAGAACATGTCCTACCAACCGATCCCTTCTTCTAGTCAAGTTGTGCCACAAACTACTCTTCTCCCCAATCCGATTCAATACCTCCTCATTAGTTATGTGATCTACCCATCTAATCTTCAGCATTCTTCTGTAGCACCACATTTCAAAAGCTTCTATTCTATTCTTGTCCAAACTAGTTATCGTCCATGTTTCACTTCCATACATGGCTACGCTCCATACAAATACTTTCAGAAACGATATCCTGACTTTTAAATCAATACTCGATGTTAACAAATTTATCTTCTTCAGAAACGCTTTCCTTGCCATTGCCAGTCTACATTTTATATCCTCTCTACTTCGACCATCATCCATTATTTTGCTCCCCAAATAGCAAAACTCCTTTACTACTTTAAGTGTCCCATTTCCTAATCTAATTCCCTCAGCATCACCCGACTTAATTCGACTACATTCCATTATCCTCGTTTTGCTTTTGTTGATGTTCATCTTATACCCTCCTTGTCTCTGACAGAGTTACAATGTCATCGGAGAACCTCAAAGATTTTATTTCTTCTCCGTGGATTTTAATACTTACTCCGAATTTTTCTTTTGTTTCCTTCACTGCTTGCTCAATATACAGATTGAATAACATCGGGGATGGGCTACAAACCTGTCTCACTCCCTTCCCAACCACTGCTTCCCTTTCGTGCCCCTCGACTCTTATAATGCCATCTGGTTTCTGTACAAACTGTAAATAGCCTTTCGCTCCGTGTATTTTACCCCTGCCACCTTCAGAATTTGAAAGAGAGTATTCCAGTCAACATTGTCAAAATCTTTCTCTAAGTCTACAAATGCTAGAAACGTAGGTTTGCCTTTCCTTAATCTAGCTTCTATGATAAGTCGTAGAGTCAGTATTGCCTCACGTGTTCCAACATTTCTACGGAATCCAAACTGATCTTCCCCGAGGTCAGCTTCTACCAGTTTTTCCATTCGTCTGTAGAGAATACGCGTTAGTATTTTGCATCCTTGATTTATTGAACTGATTGTTCGGTAATTTTCACATCTGTCAGCACCTGCTTTCTTTGGGATCGGTATTATTATATTCTTCTTGAAGTATGAGGGTATTTCGCCTGTGTCATACATCTTGCTTACCAGATGGTAGAGTTTTGTCAGGACTGACTCTCCCAAGGCCGTGAGTAGTTCTAATGGAGTGTTGTCTACTCCCCGGGCCTTGTTTCGACTCAGGTCTTTCAGTGCTCTGTCAAACTCTTCACGCAGTATCATATCTCCCATTTAATCTTCATCTGCATCGTCTTCCATTTCCATAATATTGTCCTCAAGTACATTGCCCTTGTATAGGCCCTCTATATACTCCCTCCACCTTTCTGCTTTCCGTTCTTTGCTTAGAACTGGGCTCCCATCTGAGCTCTTGATATTCATACAAGTGGTTCTCTTTTCTCCAAAGGTCTCTTTACTTTTCCTGTAGTCAGTATCTATCTTACCCCTAGTAAGATAAGCCTCTACATCCTTACATTTGTCCTCTAGCCATCCCTGCTCAGTCATTTTGCACTTCCTGTCGATTTCGTTTATTAGACGTTTGTATTCCTTTTTAGCTGCTTCATTTACTGCATTTTTATATTTTCTCCTTTCATTAATTAAATTCAATATTTCTTCTGTTACCCAAGGATTTCTACTAGCCCTCGTCTTTTTAACTACTGGGTCCTCTGCTGCCTTCACTAATTCATCTCTCAAAGCTACCCATTCTTATTCTACTGTATTTCTTTCCCCCATTCCTGTCAATTGTTCCCTTGTGCTCTCCCTGAAACTCTGTACGACCTCTGGTTCTTTCAGTTTATCCAGGTCTCATCTCCTTAAATTCCCACCTTTTGGCAGTTTCTTCAGTTTTAACCTACAGTTCATAACCAATAGATTGTGGTCAGAGTCCACATCTGCCCCTGGAAATGTCTTACAATTTAAAACCTGGTTCCTAAATCTCTTTCTTACCATTATGTAATGTATCTGAAACCTGTCAGTATCTCCAGGCTTCCTCCATGTATACAACCTTCTTTTATGATTCTTGAACCAAGTGTTAGCTATGATTAAGTTGTGCTCTGAGCAAAATTCTATCAGGCGGCTTCCTCTTTCATTCCTTAGCCCCAATCCATATTCACCCACTACGTTTCCTTCTCTCCCTTTTCCTACTACCGAATTCCAGTCACCCATGACTATTAAATTTTCGTCTCCCGTCACTATCTGAATAATTTCTTTTATTTCATCATACATTTCTTCAATTTCTTCATTATCTGCAGAGCTAGTTGGCATATAAACTTGTACTAGTGAAGTAGGCGTGGGCTTCGTGTCTATCTTGGAGACAATAATGCGTTCACTATGCTGTTTGTAGTAGCTTCCCCGCACTCCTATTTTTTTATTCATTATTAAACCGGCTCCTGCACTACCCCTATTTGATTTTGTATTTTAAACCCTGTATCCACCTGACCAAAAGTCTTGTTCCTCCTGCCACCGAACTTCACTAATTCCCACTATATCTAACTTTGACCTATCCATTTCCCTTTTTAAATTTTCTAACCTACCTGCCCGATTAAGGGATCTGACATTCCACGCTCCGATCCGTAGAACGCCAGTTTTTCTTTCTCCTGATAGCGACGTCCTCTTGAGTAGTCCCCGCCCGGAGATCCGAATGGGGGACTATTTTACCTCCGGAATATTTTACCCAAGAGGACGCCATCATCATTTAAACATACAGTAAAGCTGCATGCGCTCGGGAAAAATTACGGCTGTAGTTTCCCCTTTCCCACAGCCCATGTGTGTCTATAATAGAATGCTGTATCCCAAACATACTGTACATTCTCAGAAATTACTTCAAATTAAGACATGTGTTTGATACTAGTAGGCTTTGCCTGGCCAGTAATTCAGTTTTTGTTAGTGTTAGTCTGCTTTTTCTGTCCTATTTGGTCTGTGGTCATGGGTATTTTGATTTCTAGGTAGCAGAAATCCTTAAATTCATCTACTTCGTGCTCCCCAGTTCTGATGTTAAGGTCTCGCTGTTCTCATTTCTGCTATTCCTTTTTACTTTCGTCTCTCTTCGATACACTCTCAGTTCATATCCTGTACTCATTAAACTATTTACTTCATTCTATAATTATTAGCAATGCTATCAGTGGATTTTATCATTATTAACCTTTCACCTTCAACTGTAATTTCCCTACTGAACATTTCATCTGTCTCCGTCAATGTTTTTTCGATGTATAGATGGAACAACAGGGACGAGAGACGAGATCCCTATCTTAAACCCTTTTAAATTCGAGCACTTAGTTCTTGGTCTTCCAGCCTAATTGTTGATACTTGGTTCTGGTTGATGTTGTATGTTACGATCTTCCCCTAAGGCTGGATGTATTTTTCTCACAATGTCGAGCATATTTCATTATTTGACATAGTCGAACTTTTTTCCAGGTCGATAAATCGTATAAATGCGTCTTGAGTTCTTGAGCTTCTGTTATCAACTACAGCGTCAGAACTGTCTCTCTAGTGCCTATACCTTTCCTAAAACCAAACTGGTCGTCATTTAACGTATCCTTAGCTTTATTTTCCATTCTTTCATGGACTTGCATGCGTAAGCTGTTCAGCCAACTGTGAGATAATTCTCTCACTTGTCGTCTCTTGCAGGTTTCGGAATTGTGTGTATGATATTTTTCCGGAAGTCTGATGGTACATGATTAGTCTCTTACATTCTCCACAACAACGTGAACAGTCGTTTTGTTGCCACTTCCCTGAATGATTTGAAAAATTCCGATGAATTGTTGTCAATTCCTTCTGCCTTGTTTCATCTCAAATTTCCAAAGCTCTTTTAAATTCTGATTCTAATACTGGATCCTTAGTCTTCCCTGTCGACTCCCTGTTTCTTCTTCTATCACAACATTAGACAATTCGTCAACCCCATAGAGGCCTTCAATGTAATCTTTTTACCCCTCCGCTCCTTCCTCTTCATTTAACAGTGGAATACCCATTGCAATCTTAATGTTACCGCCCTTCCTTTTAGTTTCATCGTAGGTTATTTTGACTTTTCTATATGCTGATTCAGTCATTTCGACAATAATTTCTTTTTTGATTTCTTCGCGTTCTCATGCAGCCACTTCACCTTAGCCTCCCTGCATTTCCTATTTATTTATTTTCTGAGTTGCTTGTATTTGTGTATTCCTCAATTTCCCTGAACATTTTTGTACTTCCTTCTTTCGTAGATCAACTGAAGCATTTCTTGTATTACCCACGGTTTCTTCGCAGCAACCTTCCTTGTACCTATGTTTTTCTTTCCAGCCTTTGTGATTGCCCTCTTTAGAGATGTCCATTCCTCTTCAACTAATCTGCCCACTCAGCTACTCCTTATCGCAGTATCTATAGCCTCAGAGAACTTCATGTTTAACTCTTCAATTCTCAGGAGTTCCATGTCTCACTTCTGTGCGTGCCAATACTGTTTGACTAGTCTGTTAAACCTCAGCCCACTCTTCGTCATTACTAAACTGTGATCTGAGTGTGTATCTGCCCCGTGTAAGCCTTACAATGTAATATCTGATTTCGCAATCTCTGCCTGTTTGTGATGTAATCTAACGGAAATCTTCCCTTATTTTGCGGCCTTTTCCAAGCAAACCTTCTCCTCCTCCAGTGATTTTTGAACAGATTATTCGCTATTACTAGCTGAAAGTTATAGGATTACTTGATTCGTCTTTCTCCTCTTTTACTTCCACTACCGTGCGCATATTCTCCTGCAAACCTATATTCAGCTCTATCCTCTACATACGCATTACAGTTCCCAATGACTATTAGATTTTCATCTCCCTTTACGTTCTGAATTACTCGTTCAATATCTTCACACAATTACTCTGTCCCTTAATCTTCTGCTTCTGACGTCGGTATGCATACCTGATATTTTCAGATTTTCTAAATTCCCTACCATGTTCAAACTTCTGACATTTCACGCACTTATTCGTGGAACGTTGTCCTTTCGGTAGTTATTCAATCATGTCCTCATCGTTACTCTCCCCTTGGTAGCTCCTCCGGGAGATTCTAACAAGGGACTAGCCCTTAATCTTTAACCAGTGTAGAGATCATTATTTCAGTTTTCCCATTACAGGCCACGTGCCCTTGGGTAAATATTATATGTCTTTAATGCAGTGGTTTCCATTGCCCTCTGCCTCCTCATACCGTTGATCATTGCTGATTATTCCGCCTTTTAAGGGAAGTTTCTCAGGCCAAGGGCAAGAGAGAACCGGAACTTTTCTTTGCTCTCTTTGACAAGGCAGTTTTCAGAATGAAGGAGACTTCGTTTGCAGAGATCTTCGGCGGCCAATGCTGATGGTTTTTCTTCGAAAGCAAGCAGTGACGGAGTTCCAGCCCGGAACTACGGACGTTCCGGTTACTGCTCAAAGATGCTACTGCTTTCCCCCTTACGTTCAAACCTTCGATTTCGCGCTTGTCGCGAGAAGTCACCTTACCCTTTATTTTATAATTTCTCCTTCCCCCTCACCTTCCTGACAATAAAGGTACCTACACAAAAAAGTCTATCTACCACCATCACTTTGACCCTAAAGAAAATAATACCCGTGTCACTCCAGGCTTTCGCCCTTAACTACACCTATCCCAACAGTTCTACCTAGTCCAAGAAAGCAGGAAAGGAAAGGTGGGGCGAAGGTATCGCATGGATGAAACAGCGAAGAATGTTTTTTGTTTATTTATTTTTATTTTTTAAGTTTTTTCATTTTCTTTCAGTTTTTATTTTTATTTACTTATTTATCTTTTTTGAAACGTGGCGTGAAGTCCTGACAAGTCACGTCGTGCAACACCACCACATCACCAACTGCGAACCGACGAAAAGGGCGCGAACTCTATCCGGTATATGGTAAACACCCACACTGCCTCGAGTCTGGGGAAGGATGAGGGACTCATAGCGGACTTTGAAGACCATCCCCTGGTTAATAACAAATGAACCGATTGCAGATAATATCTGGCGAGCCAAGATGTGTGGGGCCGGAAGGGTTTGCGCCATGTGAGGAATCCCCAACGCTATGTCACTGCTGACAAAGCAGGTACATTGCAGGAGTTCAAGGGAGCGAAGGCGTTGTTTAACAAGTCTAACCTGCTCCGTTACAGCAATCATCTGCAGTCACGCAGTGCGCTGCATGTCAGCCATAAAATCGATGCTAAGGTAATGTCGCGTTCAGTGGAGCGAGGCTCCCCTCCGACTGGCCAGTACCTAAGAACATAGCTCGCTATTTACGTACATTAATTGAGCTGCCCGACTCCTCACCGTGGGTCACCACCTACGCAAGCGATGCCTGGGTATTTTAGGCAAAGAACCAAATCGTACGCACAGGTTGTGTAACAGAATCGATGTCGACCCATCGACATCACCGTCATTCGTTGTCGTAGAGCACAAACAATGGTTCTAGGCAGAAGGTGTATAGTACCGCGACAGAGGACACACCTGTTCCACCGAGGACCTGGTCAGAATCGGTTGCATGAGCCTATCATTATACAGCACCCGAGATGTCGCTCCTAGTAGGAGACATTGACAACATCTTCTGGATATCACATGTGTTGGAGGATAGCCGTAGGAAAAAACTGATCGACTCGATCAAATGCCTGCCCGAAGTCGAAGAACGCCAAAGCCGCGGGCAACGTTGAGCTGGAGCAAGGGCTATCAGATTCCTGTAGCGGTTGAGCGCTGCCCGAATTTTGTACGCCCCCGCCAATCGACGCCTGATCGTAGGACACGACATGACGGGCCGTCCTCTTAAGTCGCGCTGCCAAAATACGAATAAAGACCTTCATGTCACTATTTGGCAAGGTCGATAATCAACTATGTGCTGACTGCCATGTTGTTTGTGAATAGTTACAATGATGCCCTCTAGAAATACACCGCGGGGGTCCTCAGTTTTCCGCAGGTAACGGTCCACATGGACGCTAAGACATGTCGTCAAGTATCATAATATTCGATGGGTATCCCGTCAGGGCCCAATGACTAGTTAGTTTCTGCTTGAATAGCATCGAGGACTTGGTCTTCTGTGACTGGAGCCTCCAATTTCACCGCCACGTTCTCCGGTATTGTGCTGAACGTTAGTCGGAAGACTTCTACAATAACAGCTGGTGAATGAAGATGGTAAGCGTACAACCGATCATAATGGGCGTGAAAGGAAAGCCCACTGCCGCATTCTCGGTAATGTTGCCTGCCTTCGTCATCAATGATGGTGAGTATAAGACCGCTAGACCATGTATTATTGCGGATATTCAAAATGGAAAGTGATAAACATTCTGTTAGGTCCTCTTCCCATTTCTCTATGTGCCCATTCACTGCTCTCTTATTTCTACAGTTGTGCTTTTCCTGTCTGTGATACGGCTAAACGTAGTCTTTATGTTTTGATTTGCTTCGGTGAAGCAGTTCCAAAACATTTAATCTGAGATATTTTTACCATCTTCGATCTAGGTCAATGGGTGTTTCGACTGACGACTTTATAATATTGCGTGGCTTATTTGTGCGCTCTGCCAGCCGAAGTGGCCGTGCGGTTAAAGGCGCTGCAGTCTGGAACCGCAAGACCGCTACGGTCGCAGGTTCGAATCCTGCCTCGGGCATGGATGTTTGTGATGTCCTTAGGTTAGTTAGGTTTAACTAGTTCTAAGTTCTATGGGACTAATGACCTCAGCAGTTGAGTCCCATAGTGCTCAGAGCCTTTTGAACCATTTGTGCGCTTAGACGAATGCTCTTTCTGTAGACACCCAAGTCCGAGTTACACTATCTAAGTCCTGTCTCTTGTTTAGCTATATTCTTTTTAGCTAACGAACCAATGGTCTTGTTACACACTTATTTTTAAGCACGTTACAATGATTTGTATTTCAAAAGTTGAAAACGGCTAAACAGCCAAACGCACATAGTAGCGGAGAATCTAAGAAAAAGATATTTTAAATAAACTGACGTCAATGCTGAGTTCTCATTCAGAAAATGTGCTTTGGACGTGGCCCCTATTGTATCTTAAATACTGTATAAAATAGAACAGGCTTCAAATCAGTTCCGTACACCTTTCCATCTGTTAAGATTTTAGATTATTTTCTAGTACATGGCTTTTTATAAATTTTTGTTATTAATTTGTTTGCTCCATTTACTTTGTTACACATTTATGCGCTAAATATGAGAAATAAAAAGTTATAGTTAAACTTCAGCTTCGATGATGCGAATGAGTGTGGAGATTTTAGAAAGAGAACTAGTGATGGTTGCTTTAATTCACGAAATCAACTGAACTTCATGCAAATAAAGAGAGTATTAATCAGAAATTTCAACGTGCGAAACATATTAGAATATGATTTTTAATTTGAAATAATCAAAAGAGGCATCTCGCTGAATAAGATGATGCTAAAATTTAAAAACATAATCAATAACTGGGCACGAATTTCAGTATTCAATATTCTGAGAATAAAGACTCAAACCAGAACGATCTCCTTTACTCAACTTACCTTTGTTTCAGATGAAGCCAGTAGCAGAAATGACCGAGCGGCTCCTGTTGGCTGGAAAACCATTTTACTTTGCATGCAGATTATTTGGCCTGATGCCGTTTACCATTGACGCCAGAACTGCATCCCTGAAGAGGTCGCAGACGGATATTATCTTGACATGCCTAGCCTGCCTCTTCCAGCTGCTTTGTGCCTGTGTGGCGTTATATTTTGCATTGCGGATAAAACGCTCGTCTTCTGCAGAAGAAATTATTACACTGATAGGACTTCTTCAGTATTTATGCCTGTCGTTTATTGTGATAGTTGCTGATAGCTTCTGGAACACAAATAAATATGAGAAAATACTTCGTTTGTTAGCATCGTGTGATAGATGTCTGGCTGCCAAAACGGGACAAACAAGAACGGCAGCAGGAAGGTTTGTGATGGCGCAGTTATCAATAGCGTTTCTCCTTTACTGCTTGATGTTTAGTGCCCTGCTGGCTGCAGATACTGCTCTGGATGATACATTATGTTCTATAATAGGTCTTAACAATTTTGGAATCTCTGTGATGAAGATCTTACGATTCACAAACATGCAGTTGGTTATCAACAACAGATTGTCATTACTGAACATGAACCTCACCAAGATGAAAGACAGAGCAGCACATAAGCTGAAGTACTCAGGTATAAGTTCTGAACGGAACAGTATCTTAGCTTTGACTAAGATAGATGTTCTCTGCACACCAATCTCTGTGAGAGCTCTTAGTCGAGGGTACTTGGCACTGTGTGAATTGTCAGTGGTGGTGACATCTCTTCACCAGACTTTTCTGATCCTTTATCTCGCAGCGTTATCATCAGTAGTTGTGATATTTGCGTACTACATTGTTACTAAATCAGAGGTCCTTAGCACAGGAAATGCTGGCAGCTTGTGGCTCCTGTGGTTCTCCTTAATTTACAACACAAGCACCATGGCTATATTCATTGTGCCTGCCCAGTGGGTGTCTTCTGAGTCATACCGCACGGTCAGGCTATGCTCGCAGCTGCTGCTGGGAAAGAGAGGTGCGACGGACGACACACAGCGAGAACTACGCCTGCTTGCGCTGCGGGTGACCTCTGGTCGTCCCTCGACCACGCTGATTGGGATGCTCTCTCTCGACCTGGGGGTGTTCTCTGGCTTCATCTCCGTCGTCACAACCTACACTACTTTGCTTGTCACCTTTCTTCCTACAGGTACGACTATAGTATACTGTGTCTACAGGGTGGTCCATTGATAGTGACCGGGCCAAATATCTCACGAAATAAGCATCAAACGAAAAAACTACAAAGAACGAAACTCGTTTAGCTTGAAGGGGGAAACCAGATGGTTCTATGGTTGGCGCGCTAGATGGCGCTGCCATAGGTCAAACGGATATCAACTGCGTTTTTTTTTTTTTTTTAAATAGGAACCCTCATTTTTTATTACATATTCGTGTAGCACGTAAAGAAATATAAATGTTTTAGTTGGACGATTTTTTTCGCTTTGTGGTAGATGGCGCTGTAACAGTTACAAACGTATAAGTACGTGGAATCACGTAACATTCCGCCAGTCCGGACAGTATTTGCTTTGTACTACATTACCCGTGTTAAAATGGACTCTTTAACAATTGCAGAAAAGGTCGATATCGTGTTAATGTATGGCTATTGTGATCAAAATGCCCAAAGGGCGTGTGCTATGTATGCTGATCGCTATCCTGGACGACGTCATCCAAGTGTCCGGATCATTCTCCGGATAGTTACGTTATTTAAGGAAACAGGAAGTGTTCAGCCACATCTGAAACGTGAACCACGACCTGCAACAAATGATGATGCCCAAGTGGGTGTTTTGTCTGCTGTCGCGGCTAATCCGCACATCAGTAGCAGACAAATTGTGCGAGAATCGGGAATCTCAAAAACGTCGGTGTTTAGAATGCTACATCAAAATCGTTGGCACCCATACCATATTTCTATGCTCCACGAATTGCATGGCAACGACTTTGAACGTCGTGTACAGTTCTGCCGCTGGGCACAAGAGAAATTACTGGACGATGACCGATTTTTTGCACGCGTTCTATTTAGCAACGAAGCGTCATTGACCATCAGAGTTAACGTAATCCGGCATAATATGCACTTTTGGGCAACAGAAAATCCACGATGGCTGCGACAAGTGGAACATCAGCGACCTTGGCGGGTTAATGTACGGTGCGGCATTATGGAAGCCGCGCAGGATTAGCCGAGCGGTCTGAGGTGCTGCAGTCATGGACTGTGCGGCTGGTCCCGACGGAGGTTCGAGTCCTCCCGCGGGCATGGGTGTGTGTGTTTGTCCTTAGGATAATTTAGGTTAAGTAGTGAGTAAGCTTAGGGACTGATGACCTTAGCAGTTAAGTTCCATAGGATTTCACACACATTTGAACATTTGAACAAGCATTATGGAAGGAAGGATAATTGGCCCCCATTTTATCGATGGCAATCTAAATTTTGCAATGTATGCTGATTTTCTACGTAATGTTCTTCTGATGTTCCTACAAGATGTTTCACTGCATGACAGAATGGCGATGTACTTCTAACAAGATAGATGTTCGGCACATAGCTCCTGTGCGGTTGAAGCGGTATTGAATAGCATATTTTATGGCAGGTGGATTGGTCGTCGAAGCACCATGGCCTGCAAGTTCACCGGATCTGACGTCCCCGGATTTCTTTCTGTGGGGAAAGTTGAAGGTTATTTGCTATCGTAATCCATCGACAACGCCTGACAACATGCGTCAGCGTATTGTCAATGCATGTGCGAAAATTACGGAAAAAGAACTACTCGCTGTTGAGAGGAATGTCGTTACACGTATTCTCAAATGCATTGGGTTGACGGACATCATTTTGAGCATTTATTGCATTAATGTGGTATTTACAGGAAATCACGCTGTAACAGCATGCGTTCTCAGAAATGATAAGTTCACAAAGGTACATGTATCACATTGGAACAACCGAAATGAGATGTTCAAACGTACCTACGTTCTGTATTTTCATTTAAACAACCTACCTGTTACCAAGTGTTCGTCTAAAATTGTGAGCCATATGTTTGTGACTAATACAGCGCCATGTATCACAAAGCGAAATAAGTGGTCCAACTATAACATTCATATTTCTTTACTTACTACACGAATAAGTAATAAAAATGGAGGGTTCGTATTTAAAAAAACGCAGTTGACATCCGTTTGACGTATGGCAGTGCCATCTAGCGGGGCAACCATAGCGCCTTCTGGTTTCCCCCTTCAAGCTAGTCGAGTTTCGTTCTTTGTAGTTTTTTCGTTTCATGCTTGTTTCGTGAGATATTTGGCCCGGTCACTATCAATGGACCACCCTGTATATCTCGAATTTGGAATCCTGTTCTACCAGAGTAATTAATTTACTTTCATTACATAAAAGATGCTGTATACCCACTATTCCGATCCTTGTCGCAATTTAATATACACTGTTGAACATTAAAATGATAACTCCATGAAAACGACATGCACCAATCGTCGGATTTGATGTTCCGACATGCAAATGCTCAGCATTTCAGTGTAACCATATAGAGTAGGTGCCTCACTCTACACAGATTGCAAGTTAATGCCGTAGGTTTGTCATCCAGGAATCGCATTGGGTTGTGTATGAGAAGCTCATGCACGCTTCGACTGAGATGAAGAAATATTTACCAGTATGGTTAATGGTTAGAAATTAGATAGTGGCGTTATGAGAGCCTATGGGGACAAAAGATTCTTGTTCTGAGGTACCCATATTGCTACGTAAGGTGTTCTCAAGCTTTCAACGAAGTCAAGTGGTTAAAATACCACGAACTTTCGACTAAGCATTCGTTGACCATTGTGAAGTGGAGTAAGTCTCATTCCACTTGACACTGGTCAGGGAGTGCTTGTTCCAAAGCTCAGAACATGTTAGCTACCTGACAGGGCTGTAAACCTCAGACTATTTTATACCGTGTTACTGCCACATAACTCTTTATTTTTACACTCATAGCGCTGATTTGTCTGGATCCCCGAGTGTCATGTAAAGGTGCTCTTTATCGCTTTAGGAGGGGCAAACGCTATGCAGAATCTCACTGGCCCTACACAACTAGCGCCTGAGACGACTGAGATACTGTTCATTGGACCGTACAAGATAGTACAGACACGTCACGTACCTCGGGTCAGGAATTGGGTTTGTTTGCTGGTAGACAATCACCAACGCAGATTTACATTTATTTATTTTCTTATTCCAATATCTTATAGAGTATATATTAATACTTAATTTTATCTTTCACAATACTACCTCCCATCACCATAACTGTTTCTGTTGTGAATAATAATATTAATAATAATAATAATAATATTATTATTATTATTTAGAACAATAAAGAAGCAGAGTCACTATTTCTTCCATAAATAAAAACTAGACCTACAATATAATAACATCAGTTCCATTCTGTCACATTCGACAATCCCCTCCAGCACTCCAACGATGTCGGTTCCTTGCACTCTGCAGAGTACGTCGTGGTTCTGTCTGCTTCTTCCGCTGTTTGTTGGCTCCCTGGTTGCAGGGATGATTCCCCTGTTAAAAGGGTACATCATTATTGCTGGTAAGCGGCGCAGCCACACGCCAATCCACTCCATCCTGGTTCTGGTTCGTTGGGTGGCGAAACACGGCCCACGCCTGCGTTTCTCTCTGGTGTTATTGCGAAGGCTGTGCTTATGGTGTTGGTAGTTCTTCTGCCGCATCTGTTGACTTCAGTTGCCTTTGCTGCGCTGCTTCTCGATCTTCTGCCGCAACCTCTCGTAGTGTTGTGGACGGTGGGTGATTGACAGATTAACGGATTACCCAAGGTTTTCTTCAAATGTCGTCGGCAGTGTTGACGAAGATGTGCCATTCTTTCTCGCAACGCAGTATCACCTTGACATTGAGAATTCCGTGTCGATTCAGATGTTGTCGATCAGTATCAGCAACATTGGCATACGGCGGACTTACCCAGATAGCGGGTCTTTTTCCCATTTCGTTTCTCGTGTAGACCATTTCTTCTTCTTTTTTGCTTAGAAGTGCTTCCGCCTTCGGTGGCTGGACTTCCTTCGTGTATAGTTTTTAGCATGATTTTATTTCATCTCTCTTTATTAGTAACTTCGGCTGTTGCCGTCCTTTGAGCGCAATATGGTGATTGCTACGTGTTTTTCTTTAGTCCATTTAATTCCTTGTTATGACTCTGGCAACTCTCACTCTCGAGGTTCCACGATATTCTAGGTGTCCGGTTGTATTTCTTAATTGGCCATTTTTTCCATCAGTTTTCGAGTTTCTTTCAGTATTTGTTGTGTGACTATTGGGATATTTAATTCAGCACACAGGTCGTTTATTATAGTTCATGTAAAGACTTCGATACATTTATTTGAAACTCAAGACATTTCACAAGCTGTCCCCGACAGCGACGTATCATACAATAAACCCATTAACTGAAATAGTACAGTAACCGCACAAGCAGTTTATCTGACTCATGGACTTCTTACGACTGCGAGGGACGGATTGTCTCACATTCTTGATATAAAACCTCTGTGGTTATATTGCGGAACATTACGTGTACAATGGACTGATTACTTCTCATTGAGAATTGCAGAGAGTAGGACCGCAGTGGAATTGTAATTAGCGGCATTGTTCTAAGCCGCCACATTAAATATTGAATGTCACTGGATTAATTATGTTGACGTATCATCTCATACAAGAGGGTGATGTTTCCGGACATGTAGCTAGGAATAACTTTTATGGAAAAATATAATTTCATGAATGGAAAAGGTACGTTCAGTTCTTTGGTTATTTTAAATTCTCCCTTGCCTGTGGCTCGGAATTCTTTCTTGTATCGTAACTCGTTGGGAATTTCGTATCCTGGGAAATCAGTAGAGCGTGCACCACGGTTGTTTACACTCTATTTTAAGAGATTAAATTCTGGACTTTATCGAAATTAATGCACAACTTGGACCCTGAGTGAGTACGTCATAGCAGCCAAGACGGCTTCCCCACGGCGTACGATTGTGCCTCTAATTATTTTAAGAATTTTCAGAGTCGACTATCACCGGAATTATGTAGCCACAGAGATTTTATTCCAGGTGCTTACTTTGACACCGAGGGTCAGACAGAATATGCTTATGAACTGTAACTTCTAATTATTTTGGTTTATGGAGTTGAGAAATCAAAAGAGTAACAAAATTTCTTCCTGGAAGTGTGGGAGGTATTGTGTAAAAATATTGGAGAAGCGACTTCTCTCGCCCAAAACTTTCCATTCAAGTAACTGGATGTTGTTCAGTCCTAATAATTTAAGTTGCATTTCAGGGGGAAGGAAGTTAAAGCGGTATAGGGCCAATGACCCATCAAGAAGTGTGTAAGGTCTCTTGCGGAATTTGCTTCATTCAGAGTCTTTCTTTTATATTTGGCAGAAAATATGTGAACCTCCTCGTTTACGCATCATCCCATCGTTTATGCCGTAGCATATGATGTTGACTTTGCTGCTTTCTTGTGGCCCGCATTCGTATTAAATTGAGCATTTAGTGATATCGTTCTTTCTTCGGCCAATACATCACCACTTTTTTCCTATCTGGAGATCGAGTGAACATATTGCTAGTATTACTTGTAACGTCTCAACTGGCACCCTGTTAATTATCCTTGCTGCTGTCACAAGCAGAATTCTGCGGTTCCAAGCACTCGCGCAGTATCCCACGATTGCAATTAAGACAGTGCTATCATACGATCTCAGTGTTACCCTTGTAAGGATAACTGTCGAGACTAATATACGTAATGTTCCTGGCTCTCGTGCTCGTTGTTTTTCAATATGTGCTCCGCAGTTCTATCTTCCGCCCAGGAAGACGGCTAATTACGTGATAACGGACTTTGTCTTTACGGTCAGTATGCCGACATTTGGAGCATCACGAATTCCCAGCACAACTTGACTGATGCTGTAGTATGCACAGACATGCCGACAGCGGTGCGCCCAATCACCACACCTGTGACAGGAGTGACAACATAACTAGTTTTCAGATGAGTCCAGGTGCTGCATACAGCAACAACATGTATCTATCCTGGTCCGAAGGCTCAGCGGAGAGCGAACTTTTCCAGATTCCGTTCCTCGCTATCATACACAATACACACTTGGCGCGATCGTGTGTCGCACCAGTGTGTCCGTAATACGAGCATCTCTGGTTCTCATAGCTGGAAATTTGGACAACACCGTTACATTTCTGATGTTATAAGGTCGAAAGCTGGGACCTATTTTTGAAGTTTCCATGCTGTAAGTCCGTGGTGTTCCAGACGTCGGGAGGTCGTTAGATTTTTTATGAGGATACCTGCCTTGTGGTACATAAACCCTACTCCCGACTCAAAATATGTGACATGTTTGTACGATCCTGCATGGCAGAGAGCACGAAAAGCCTATCCTCACAGGCAACCGTTGTGTGGGACAATTGAGATCCTGCACGGAACTGAGTGTGGCACTCCTGAAACCATCGATTTTATTTTCGCATGACAGTGGTCGGACCCCAACAAATGCAAGCAACAGTATCACGGAACGATAAACTGTGGCCATGATAGGCCACAATCCTGCTGCTATCGAAATCCGACACACGCCGGTAGACATTGCTCCTTATGTTCCTACGAACAACTGACATTTCAACTCGATTTCTGAATAACAAACCTGCTGCACTATATTTCCTACACTGAATGTAGATATCTTCACTTGTACATATTTTGTACGATTGCGCTGAAATGCTAATCATCTATGCACTAATGTGACGAAAGTCATGGGATAGCGATATGTATACATACAAATACCTATAGTATCAGGTATGCAGGGTATAAAGGGCAGTGGATTGGTGGAGCTGTCACTTCTACTCAGGTGATACATATGAAAAAGTGGCAGTCGTGACTACGGCGGCATGAGGGGCATTAATAGACTTCAAATACGAAATGGTTGTTGGAGCTAGACGCAAGGGACATTCCATTTCGGAAATCGTTAGGGAATTCAATATTCCGGGATCAACAGTGTCAAAAATTCCGGGAATACCAAATTTCAGGCATTACTAATAGCTCACCACGCACAACCCAGTGGCCGACAGCATTCACTTAACGGCCGAGAGCAGCGGCGTTTGCTTTGAGTTGTTAGTCTTACTAGACAAAGAACAGTGAGTGAAATAACGACGGAAAACAATGTGGGGCCTGTGACGCGCGGTTAACTGCGTGCGATACAGCCAATTAGATGTTTAAACCTTGAAACTAAGTACATGAATGGCTGGATAACATCATCATTCATCAAGCCACTATCGCTTCTACTTGAAAGTCTTAAGGACAACTAAAAGACTGTTTACTGGAGTGAGTAGTGCCATGTTATAACCAAGATTACAAATGTGAATTTTCACAGCTTCAGATAAAGACCCGTTCCCAAGAAACTCACAGACTCTGTGTACCGAGATCTAAATATTAGCAAATTATTGAGGATACCAAGAAAGGACTTTCTAAACACTATTAACGCTTCAGAAAGTCCAAATCAGTGTGTGATTATCTGATAGAGCTCTGTGTGAGGTGGTCATTACCCGAGTATTCACCAACAAGGAAGGCATGGCGCTGACAGTGCTATCTCCCGCCAGATTCAGATATTTGCTGTCACAAAACTATTCCTCATGGAAGCAGAAAGGAGTTTCGATTCAGCAGGGACGAACTGAGCAGGGGCTGGTGCGTGTGCTGGAAACTGCATTCAGTACCATTTGGGGCTTGTGGTGACACCTCTTCTCAACAAAATTGACGTCACATTGCCGTTCTTCACATGAGTTGCTCAGATAATCCTGTTCACTATTTTCATATGCTGCAGAAAAATGATTATAATGCTGACATGAATGTTAATATTAGAATGTTAATATTAGAATGTTAATATTAGAAATACATAATCAATACAGTAACATGCGTACTATTTTGATAACGTCGTCTTTCAATTTACAGGTAACGCAGCAGCCATCGTTCACAGGGATATGACACACTAGGCCAGTTTGTCACCAGGTTGACACTTCAGAATACGAAGTTCCGCCTCAAGAATCCACGAATCACATCGATATCACACATCCTAGCCCATGCACCCAACGTAGTAGTGTGAGCCATTGTTATTCAAGAATGTCTATTAGTTATGCTTGCCAAGATCAAAAGCAGAATATTTTCCCAAGGTACACGAAAGTGGAATATTGTTGTTACGACTCCCTTCCGTTTTCTGTAATAATCAGAGGTCGAGCATAGTAAATACATTAAAATTTAGAAAATCTCTCCTTAATTGCCAAGTAAGAGAGACTTTGGACGCCGATTTTGAGTTATCTATAAAGTAATCAGCATATACGTGGAGTAGTTTCTTATCTGATTGTATAATAGCAGATAATAGAGGAGGCCGACTAGCCTCATCACGTGTATAAATACAATGTCTTCCAAATGTCAGCATTAATTTACATAGTAATAGAACAATTAAAACTGTATTTTCTCTCTTTCGTATGCTCTGTGTAATTACATGACAGCAACAGCAGCATCTAGGGCTCAACCTTGTCCATGTCATTCTGTAGCTGTCTTCCTGCATATATTTCCTTTGTGTCATCTACTTTTTAGGGGTTTAACCGAATCCGAAAGCATTAAACTGAGGAAATATTTTGTAGAAGGATAAGCGACGCTCTGAACACTTTATTGGCACAGGTAACCTATACCGTCGACGCGTTAGGTTGTAACTGCGCAGTGGTTTCCGTACCACACTGTCACTGGAACGCTGTCCAATATCCAGAGTCGCCTAGTGGACCGTAGTGCAGTGGAGCAGATCGACAAGAACAGCGATCTAACAGATAAGTGAAGGCGGGAGGGAAGAAACAAACGCTATTCTACACACAAGGCACCATGGTGCCAGAAGCAGAGAACTGTCTCACCTCATAACCGAAAGGGTTAAATACGGTATTTTCTTCGACGTTTCGCTGGCCAGAGAAGTTCAAATGGTTGAAATGGCTCTGAGCACTATGGGACTGAACATCTGAAGTCATCAGTCCCCTAGAACGTAGAACTACTTAAACCTAACTAACCTAAGGACATCACACACATCTAAGCTCGCGGCAGGATTCGAACCTGCGATCGTAGAGGTCGCGCGGTTCCAGACTGAAGGGCCTAGAACCGCTCGGCCAATCGACCAGCGCCAGAGAATTCAGACAACTGTTAAGTCACTCATTAGTCATTCATTAGTTCATTCACACGCCATGTCTCATAAATTCTTATATAAGATAGCCTTCAAGAACAAAGAAATGGAGATTATACACTAATTGCCACGAACAGTCACTATAGTCTACAAACAACCAATTAGAAATAGTGTAAGTACTCACAGTGATTCGTATGAGAATTTCTTGATGTCTTCTAAGAAATGGAGCCTCTATCACTACTTCACAGCTATTCTCATCTGCACTATGTGATCAAAAGTATCCAGACACCTGGCTAAAACTGACTTACAAGTTCGTGGCGCCCTCCATCGGTAATACTGGAATTCAATATGGCGGGCGTTGGCCCATCCTTAGCCTTCATGACATCTTTCACTCTAGCAGGTATACATTCAGTCAGCTGCTGGCTTTCTTGGTGAATGGCAGCCCCATTCTTCACGGAGTGCTGCACTAAGAGAAGGTATCGTGTCAGCCGGTGAGGCCTAGCACGAAGTCGGCGTTCCAAAACATCCCAAAGGTGTTATATAGGATTTAGGTCAGGACTCTGTGCAGGCCGATCCATTACAGGAATTTTATTGTCGTGTAACCACTCCGCTACAGGCCGTGCTTTAGAAACAGCTGCTCGATCGTGTTGAAAAATGCAATCGCCATCCCCGAACTGCTCTTCAACAGTGGGTAGCAAGAAGGAGCTTAAATCATCAGTGTTGGCATCTGCTGTGATAGTGCCACGCAAAATAACAAGGGGGACAAGGCCCCTCCCTGAAAAACACGACCACACCACAACATCACCGCCTGGCATATGACGTTCGCCAGCCATTCACCATAGCCACAGCCTGCCATCGGATCACCACACTGAGTACCGCGAATCGTCACTCCACACAACGTTTTACACTGTTCAATCGTCCAATGTTTACGCTTCTTACACCAACTGAGGCGTCGTCTGGCATTTACCGGCGTGATGTGTGGCTTACGAGCAGCCGCTCGACCATGATATCCATGTGTTCTCACCTCCCGGCTAACTGTCATAGTACTTGCAGTGGATCCTGATGTAGTTTGGAATTCCTGTGTGATGGTCTGGATGGATGTCTGCCTGTTACACATTACGACCCTCTTCAACTGCCGGCGGTCAGTCAACAGACGAGGTCGGAATGTAAGCTTTTGTGCTGTAGGTGTCCCTTCACTTTTCCACTTCACTATCACATCGGAAACAGTGGACCTAGGGATGTGTAGGAGAGTGGAAATCTCGCGTGGAGACGTGTGACACAAGTGACACTGAATTACCTGACAACTTTTGAAGCCCGTGAGTTCTGCGGAGCGCCCGATTCTGCTCCCTCACGATGTCTAATGCCTACTGAGGTCGCTGATATGGAGTACCTGGCAGTAGATGGCAGCACAATGCACCTAATACGAAAAACGTATGTTTTCTGGGGTGTTCAGATACTTTTGATCACATAGAGGATACTCTATATGATCAAAAGTATCTGGACACCCCAAAAAATATGTAGCATTTCTGCCAAAAAATTGAAGCACCCAGAACAGCAAGAGGAAACGAAATGAAACTTCACGTTCGTGATATAGTACGCGACGTCATTTCAGTTATTGCAAAGTCGAATGAAAATTTACAAAGAATTAGGCAGTATGACCCTGCACGTCAGTAAAAGGTGGCACCCACTCTGCCATGCACTGATTCGTAGTGAAGGTTGTCATAAAGTAGTTTTATACTCTGCTGAGGCAAGCAGGGACACAACTGTTGTATCTGGTATTTGATACGTTGTATACTGTCTTTGGGACAGAGATGATGTCCGAGTTGGTTCCAGACATGTTATATCGCGGGCAGATCTGATGATCTTAGTGGCCACGGGAGTATCTCAACATAAAGAGTACAGTTCATAGAGACACGGACCGTACCGTGTGTGGGCAAATATCGTCTACTTGAAAAATTGCGTCCCGATACTGTCGTATGAGAGGTAATATAAGAGAGCTCGATGTTCAAGACGTACCACTGTGTCGTCAGACTACACTCAACCGTTACCAGCCATAATATGAAAGTCGCCGCCATACTCGTCGACGACTGTGATGGAACGTAGTGCAGAACCACGATTCAGTGGCGCTGTATCTGTGGGGCGGTAACCTCCTAGTCTGGACGGTGCTAGTCTCCGACCAATGGTACGGGATGACATCGAACGTTGCAGGAAATCCGTTGCTTGTTCTCGGATGGCATGCACAGATGTGAAGGGGTTATCATGCGCTTGGTGCACAATATGCGGGCAATCCCCTGATGTGGACTAACGTGAAGGACCTGACCTTTGACCCCACGTATGCCTGCTCTCAGGTTGTGATTTAGTCCAACGTCGGATCACTGTCGAATCACTGTCGGGTCGCTGTCGACCTACCAGCCAAATAGAGACTCACAATGAGGCACCCCCTCACTCTACTAGGTGCCGATAACACGAGTACACGGCATCTCCATGTCCTTCACAACGATCGTTCAAGATCTGACGCCTGGTAACAACATTAATGCTATTTGGTGGCCATTGTGCAAGCCACAACCTCATTTACATCATTTACATAACCCGTGATGGTCCGTACGCCTACAAAGCTACATTGGCATCCAACAATTTCTTCTGGGTGCGTCACATTCTGTGTCAAGCATTGTACGTAATTTTACACAGAACACTAACAGACGCTATGCATTGTAGAAGTTAAGAAAGTATTTAATCTGAATGTTAGTGCCATCAGGAATTTGTATTCTCATGTCCATATATTCTTATATATATATATATATGAAACAAAGAATATCTATTAAAGTATTCTTTTACTTATGTTTTTAATGTTTCATGATTCTCAGTTTCCTCACTGAGGTCTATCAAACATAAAGCTCCTTCCTGAGCCTTAGACAAAGATGTATAATCTGTATCAGTGGTCGCACAACATTTTTGGTCAAGAGCCAATAGTGACACTGTATGGACGTAGCCAGGATTTTGTCAAAGGGAAGGGGGCACCGACTTCTTAAAGACTATCATAAAGAAACTAATATTCTTCTTTTATTCTGGAAATTTCCATTCCGGAAAGGACGCTAAGCGATTTCATACGACAATGATCTCTGAGTTTTCACTAATGGAGAGGTAATCTCACTACGAAGAAGTACTGTATTTTCGCAAACCTCTAAGAAGCAGTCATTCGTCAGTCTTCCTTCACCCTCCGACGTCATTTTACATTCTTCTTCTTGCAGTCTGGATTTGAGCTGAGGAAGTGATCAGGAATGGACCAGCGCTTGCCGGCCGCGGTGGTCTCGCGGTTCTAGGCGCTCAGTCTCGAGCCGCGCGACCGCTACGGTCGCAGGTTTGAATCCAGCCTCGGGCATGGATGTGTGTGACGTCCTTATGTTAGTTAGGTTTAAGTAGTTCTAAGTTCTAGGGGACTGATGACCAAAGATGTAAGTCCAATAGTGCTCAGAGCCATTTGAACCATTTGACCAGCGATTTATTTTTGGGAAACTATGATTATTACCCTAGAGCAGTTTAGGAATAAAGAGTTCTCTGTTCGACAGAAGAGCCAGAAGAATTTTTGGTGTCTGAAATGCAAAACATCTGGAATTATTCAATCGTGTTCTATCTCGAATTTTCTCATTTAACCATGCATCTGTTATTTCTTGCAATTTAAGAAAGAAGATTTTCTGCATTGAATAGTGTCGTGGCAGACAAATGCGTGGACCTAAATGAGTAGATTTTGAATTACCGTCCGCAGCTCGCGGTCTCGCGGTAGCGTTCTCGCTTCCTGAGCTCGGGGTCCCGGGTTCGATTCCCGGCGGGGTCAGGGATTTTCTCTGCCTCGAGATGACTGGGTGTTTGTGTTGTCTTCATCATCATTCATGAAAGTGGCGATATTGGACTGAGCAAAGGTCGGGAATTTGTACGGGCGTTGATAACCGCGCAGTTGAGTGCCCCACAAACCAAACATCATCATTTGGTTTATCATTTATTTATAGTATGACTTGCTTTCGTTGCATCTCTTTCCATTTAAGCAGAGGAGACTGGAATTTGTCAGGAGAGATACGTATTCGGCGGGCACTGGATGTGGCCTGTAGTAAGCGGCTGTCTCCTGCATTTTCGTAGACTGAAAATGGCAAACTGCGGAAAACCATTTTCAAGGATTCCGGCTGATGGATTCAAACTACCTCGTCTCCCGAATCCGTGGATTGCTGGTTTAGCGGCTCATCATGCAGAGCTACCGCAAGGTGGTGGAGAACTTGGAAAAACCGGTTGTTGTTCATTATTTTATTAAAATAACGTAAAATGCATCAAAATAAAATATTGAATTTTGACACTGCATGTTTTTCCTTTAATCTGGCATGTTTAGTCATTTGATAGAGCATGAATGAATTAAGATTTAATTGTAACTGTAATTGCTGTCTTCAGTTATTAGAGCGTTACAAGAGCGTAATTAGATGTTGGACGATAAGAGGGGGTTGGGGTGGGGGGGGGGGGGGGGAGGGATGAAGGGCCCAGTGGGTTCAGACGAGTTGAAGCAGTCAGCAGAAGAAACCTTTTAGAGACGAACGAACTGTACAGTGTGCAGACATCACATACCTTCACATTATCTTCACAAACCCCTCCCCATCATTCGTTATCGGAACCGGTTTTCACAACAGAGTTACGCACAGGAGACCAGATTGGACGGTATTTTGCCATTTGGGTCACTAATGTTAGAATATTGAGCATTTTTTTAAAGAAATGCAACCATAGCCATTTGGGCGATATTTTTGTTGATTTGTGGGTGACACAGACAAATTCAACTGTATTTTTATTCTCTTATTTAAATGTTATCTTATTTGTAATCACTTTTACCTCTCGACTGCCTTGTGAAATACTGAAATATTCCAGCCCCTAAGTTCTACCAACCCCCAAACAACGACATTAAACTGCTATTGATAGGCAATTAGGATGTTACATTAATGCAAACATATTTTTAACTTAGAATAACGTTAGTGGACGTATCGAAATCAGTTTCCCTCTTCTCACATCATAAAAAAATAAGCGTTAGCACTTACATTAAATTGAACTGCAATTAGAACACGATTAACAAATCCGCAACTGAGCTCAAACAATGTCAACAATTGGTCTTGGCTAAAACAGCCGATAGTATAGTGGATTTGTACATAACTTAAATCTATCGTTTACCTTGCTGACTGTAGACCTTTTCGTCGTATGACTGGACATCAAAATGTCTTTCTATTTCAGTACATAGGGACTAGGTCATACACTATGTGATAAGAAGTATCTGGACATTACCAAAAACATACGTTTTTCATATTAGGTGCATTGTTCTGCCACCTACTGCCAGGTACTTCATATCTGCGACCTCAGTAGTCATTAGACATCGTGAGAGAGCAGAATGGGGCGCTCCGCTGAACTCACGGTCTTCGAATGTGATCAAGTGATTGGGTGTTACTTGTGTCATACGTCTGTACGCGAGATTTCCACACTCCTACGCATCCCTAGGTCCACTATTTCTGATGTGGTAGTGAAGTTGAAACGTGAAGGGACACGTATGGCACAAAAACAAGACAGTTGAAGAGGGTTTTAACGTGTAAACGGAAGACATTTATCCAGACCATCACACAGGATTTCCAAACTGCATCAGTATCCACTGCGAGTACAATGACAGTTAGGCGGGAGGTGAGAAAACTTGGATTTCATGGTCGAGCGTCTGCTGATAAGCCACACATCATGCCGGTAAATGCCAAACTACGCCTCGCTTGATGTAAGGGGCGTAAACATTAGACGATTGAACAGTGGAAAACGTTGTGTGGAGTGACGAATCGCGGTACACAATGTGCCGATCGGATGGCAGGACGTGGGTATGGGGAATGCACAGTGAAAGTCATCTGCCAACATGTGTAGTGCCATCAGTAAAATTTGGAGGCGGTGCTGTTATGGTGTGGTCGTGTTTCTCATGGAGGGGGCTTGCAACCCTTGTTGTTTTGCGTGGTAATATTACAGCACAGGCCTATATTGATGTTTTAACCACGTTCTTGCTTCCCACTGTTGAAGAGCAATTCAAGGACGGCAATTGCATCTTTCAACATGATCGAGCGCCTATTCCTGTGACGGAGTGGTTACATGGGAGTAACATCCCTACAATGGACTGGCCTACACAGAGTTCTGTCCTGAATCCTATAGCACACACTATTGGGATGTTTTGGAACGTCGACTTCGTGCCATGTCTCACACCTATACCTCCCATCAGGGCAGCACTTCGTGAAGAATGGGCTGTTATTCCCCAAGGAAACGTCCAGCACTTGATTGAACATATGCCTGCGAGAGTGGAAGTTGTCATGAAGGCTAAGGGTGGGCCAACACCATACTGAATTCCAGCATTACCGTTGGAGGGTGCCACGAACTTGTAAGTCATTTTCAGCCAGATTTCCGGATACTTATGATCACAAATTGTACGTAATTTCATCTTGTGACAAGTGGGGGCCCCATACCCCCATGGCCTGCCTTTGGCTACATCCTTGCACATTGTGGGGTGGCACCTCAGGCCATGTATATGCTGATCTTATTATAACTATATAACCTACTTAAATTAGTGTGTCATGAGCCCCCAGTGGACTAACTATAGTAAGGGAATGATAGGATTTCCGCTGGCCACCAGGTAATAATCTTCAAATGTCAACTGCTGGTTAACAATGCTACCTCCTTCACTGATCCGAAGATTGAGACACTGTAACTGCCTGATGAGGTGGTCTTTGTGAGCATGTGATTAAGTGATAAAAGTTAATGGACTTATATTTAATGCATTATGCAGCATGATACACGATCGAAGAGATTGATACAAGGCCCACACTACACGCCCATGACTTATCAGCATTGGAAGACAAGCCTGGAAGCATTCCCCGACCTGTTTCCTCAGCCCACAATGACAAATTTATCTCCTTCTCCATCAAGCTTCGCCTCTAAGGTGGTCGGCCAACTTTCAGTTTATTTTTGATTCATTGAAGAGGTCAGCTACAGTCAACACCTGTAGATTGTACACATTTATTCTTTATCGGATTCAGATATAAATCAGTTATCCTTGTTCAGAAGAACTTAAACATTAATGCCTGTAACAAAGGGAAATGTGTTTTCAAAACTGGTAAAGAATAAATACTTACCATTCCCAACTGACACCTTCACCTACTAACATTATTGTACAGTTTATGACAATGATCAGCCATGATTTTGATACTAAAATGCTGCAACAGATGGAAGAAGAATTTTAAATCGTCATGCTCTGGTTTGACACACAGAAATGCTAAAGAACAAGAATTGGCCGTTGCTTGAAGACAGACACCAACTAAGTCTTGAAAGTCAACATACAAAAATCTAAGAACCAAAATTAAATGTGGAAACTGGGAATAGGATACTGCCCACGTTTCCTTGTTCCTACAGGAACTGTGAAGGCTGGATTACATTAATTACAATATACGCAGAAGTGCGTAACTGGGGCAATGCAGGAATAGGTGTAATAATAAATAGGAGACTAGGCATCTTGTTAAGTTATTATGGATAGTGTAGTAAATGTGAATGTAGGTGTCCTCAGCATATACTGCTGGAGAAAACTTTGAGTGGATTCACTGAAATTATGCAACATTTAAATGATTTTCACTCTCATCATCGTCTGGTAAAATTTTAAGATTACTCGAGTATCCTAAATGTACCCAATATACAATATTCCTTGTGAGTGTGGCCTCAAGTACATTGAGCAAACACTGTACTGCATCTCACAAAACTGATTAGAGTACATTACCAGAGAGGAAAGTTGCTACTCACCATAGAGATGCTGAGTTGCGATGGGCACAATAAGAAGATTTACACAATCATAGCTTTTGGCCATTAAGGCCTTTGTGAGCAGTAGACACACACACACACACACACACACACACACACACACACACACACACACACACACATATTTGCACTCGCGCGCGGGCAGACGTTACTTGCACACATGTCCGTGGTCTCAGAGAGATTCAGATGTGTGTGTATGTTACATTTAACAATGATGCCTGTGTGAACAGTTGATAGTTGGAGACACAGCATCTCTGTTAGAGACAATCTGTGAAAACCGGTTCATAGATGTTGGCCACTGATGAATCATGTATACAATTGGAATTAACTGCCTTAGCATCAGTCAAGGCATGAAAATGATGCCCTGAAGTCCCTCCAACCCCCTATCAGAAGAATGAACATAAAAATGACTGAGTTCACAGTTTGTCTCACCTGATCTTGAAAACTTTTACCAGCATAATTGATCACAAATTCAATCAACAACCCATTCCATTCAACTTTCAACTTGGAGGCAGAATGGCAGATGAAGACCTCCAAAACTCAGATGAGTTAACCATTCAGTGATACCTTGAACATATTCATTGTAAGGTACAAGTCCATTCTCCATTAACACTCAAACGCCTACACTTTGTCTGCCTGTCGAATGCCCAGAGGGGTCATTTTGACCTCTAACATTTAAAAAAAATTTCTAAACTATTACTTCAAAATTTTATGCATTTTTATATATTTTTATGTTTACAACATTTGTAGCCATATCAGATATAGGTTTGTGAATATTAAGGACACAAATTATATTATTTATTGAGATATAAACAAATTTCACTGAACCTGGTAACACCTAAACAAGTGTAAGCAAGTGACAGTCTTTTCTTTGATCTAAATTCATAAAAAAATTGAAGTTTTCATGTACATAGAAATTTCATCCACTTCATTGTTTTACACAATTCACGCATTTCTATACGTTTCCTCAGTACATTTACCACAAACCATCTCCTTATAAACACTGCACTTGGATATATTTTACTAAATTTGCAGAATTTTAGAACTTTATATTTACAGTGCTTCTGTGGCATTTAGTTTTCATCTTCATTTTCATTCTTTTAATACTTTTCTGTGGTCATACGAGGAAAGCAATCCTTTACATAGAGTGTAGTTCATCTGCAAGCTGCCGAATAAAATGTCTTCTTTGACCTTTCCAATAACTGTCCTAAATACTACATATGCGTTTATTCCTGATAGGCCAAGGATATTGTTAAAGGAGTGCACTGCCCTTGACTGAATACTGCCTTGCCATTTTGTCTACTATGTCAACCCCAAATTTTGTTTTGTTGTAATAACATACAGTTTGTGGAGTTTTTTCTCATTAGTATTTATAGTAACATTAGGATGAAAGGAAGACACTACTATAATATCTTTTGCTTCCTTTCCTTGATAGATGGCCAAGGAAATATCAAATTTTAAAACTTTCGTGGAATACATAGGACTCTTCAAGGACTTGAAAGCGTGTGGTATTTCTCTGCTTGCTCTGTTAATTGCTCCTACAGTGGAGGTTAATTTTTCTTTCAATTTTTTGTCTAGTTTGAGTGAAGTGAAGTAATTGTCTGAAGTGCCATTCCCACGTTTGCCCAGAAATGGTTCCATAATATGCGTCACTACATAACCTGAAATGCTTTTGTCTTGGCATCGTGCAGTATCCTTAGCAAGATAGGGGAAACCATTGAGTTTACATCTGCTTTCAGCATCAAAAGCTAACCTGTATTTTTGCCCGTACTTATCAGGCATTGAAGTCAAGAATTGTGAGAATGGGCACCTAGTTCTACTTGGGAAGACCTGGTCATCTATTGTCATGTCACTTCCAAGTTTGTAACATATTGCATGGTTTTCTATTAATTTGTTATTCATTTATATATTTATTTATTATTTATTTGTCCTACAGATCAAATCATTAAAATGGCTTGTACAACTGATATGGAATAAGTCAATACAAATATACAGTTTACAGGAGTCTAAAACAGTAAACAAGAAGACAGAAGAATGATTATTTTACATTACCTACAAATTATGTTACTTTAAGTTACAGCTTTACAGAAAATTGTTACATGATGTGACAAAATTGGCTTAATAACATTCAGCTTTGATTCATTATCATTCACTAAGACAATTTTGATTCCAAATATTCCTGGATGGTATAAAAGCAGTCTTTTGTTAAAAGAGATTTCACTGTCTGAATTTATTTATTTCTTGGATTGCTTGTACAAAAGTTGGAAGATGGTTATATAATTTTATTCCCATGCACTTGACACCATCACTGTACAGTTTTGTTGATTGGGGAAGAATTCTTACAGAGGTTTTTGGTCTTGTGTCACAATCGTGGTAATCTATAGTTTTGCTAATTTTGTTGATACTTTTTTTGGTAAAGAATAATAATTCTTGTCTGTATTGGCATGGGAGGGCAAAATATTTAGTTTCTTAAATAATGGTTTACAAGTGTCTCCTTGTTTTTTGAACATAATTGCTCTGACTATATTCTTTTGCAGTTTGAATGTCTTAATTGATTCAGAATTTTGGCCCCAGAAGATGATTCTGTAGTTAAATACAGAGTGAAAGAGTGCATGGTACATTGTGGTTAGGGTACTTGTGTTAGTGACGTTTCTTATTGATCTAATCGTGAAGCATACTGTACTAAGTTTTGTGCTGGTAACGTCAATGTGCCTTTTCCATGTGAGCATATCAGTAACAGTGACCCCCAAAAATCTTATTTTATTTTCAAGTTTAACATTATTTTTTTCCAGTGATATAGTTGGTAGTAATGGATTTGTGTTTTGGGCAGTGTGGAAGGTTATTCCAATTGTCTATTTTGCATTAAGAAGCAGCCTGTTTCTTTGAAGCCATCGACTTATTTGATCTGTGGTCCTATCTATATTAGACTGGAGAATTTGTTCAGGTGCAGATATGAGTACAGAGGTGTCATCAGCAAACAATAGGGTTTTTGCGTCTGGTAGGCTGTGAGGAAGGTCATTTATGTAAAGTAAGAACAGCAAGGGGCCCAGGACGGAGCCTTGGGAAACGTCTTGCTTTATCGAATGTATGGAAGAATGTACAGTGCTAGCTGTACCGGAAAGCTTAGTTTCATTTAATTCGACATACTGCTGTCGATCTTCCAGATAGCTTTTAAACCAGGCAGTAGAAACCTATGCAAACTTATCATACTGTACATGTACAGAGCATGTAGACTTCTCGTTGAACCTCAGGAATGTTATAATCTGACAGAATCTATTTCTACTCATTGTTTCAACATAAAATGGCAGGGCTCTACAATCTGACCATAAGCTGTACAGGTCAGCACTTTGGCAACCACTCACAACTTGACCATAAATAACTGCAATAAATGCCTCTAGTTCTTCAGTGGTCATTGACCAGTTGTCATTTCCTAGTAATCTCTGGTCCTTCTTATTTAGTAAATTTCTACATATGTTTGATTATATAATTGTCTATAAACAAGTGCCAAGCACTTGATAGAAGTTCATCACTTTTTTGCATGTGACGTAGGTCCAGGAGATTCTCTCAAAATATTGTGATTAGGAAGATGCCCACCTAGGGAATTAGGCACTGCTTCTCTACAGATTGAGCAGTAAAACAGGTGATCAGATAGCCAGCTGTACCACTAAATATTAAAAAAATTTTGAGATCGATAGACTGAACATAGATTGGTAATTTGTTGAAAGCTTTGAAGGTGTGCGCTTTGCAAGAATTTCCAGTTCTTGCTAACCTGTGCCTTGGTACGTCTGAAGTATCCTTAGTTCTGGTGTCAACAAGTTCCAAAATATTACTTTTAACACAGAGAAAAGGCACATGTGCAGTAAGTATAATTGTGAGTATTCTGAGCCAGGAAAAAAAAAGCATGACTGTGTTCCATGTGAGATGAGCAAGTACGCAAAACTATAGACCTATATCTCTGGCGTCGATCTGTTGTAGAATTTTAGAACATGTTTTTTTCTCGAGTATCATGTCATTTTTGGAACCCTGGAATCTACTCTGTAGGGATCAACATGGATTCTGGAAACAGCGATCGTGTGAGACCCAACTCGCTTTATTTGTTCATGAGACCCAGAAAATATTAGACACAGGCTCCCAGGTAGATGCTATTTTCCTTGACTTCCAGAAGGCCTTCGATACAGTTCTGCACTGTTGCCTGATAAACAAAGTAAGAGCCTACGGAATATCAGACCAGCTGTGTGGCTGGATCGAAGACTTATTAGCAAACAGAACACAGCATGTTGTTATCAATGGAGAGACCTCTACAGACGTTAAAGTAAGCTCTGGCGTGCCGCAGGGGAGTGTTATGGGACCATTGCTTTCAACAATATAAATAAATGACCTAGTAGATAGTGTCGGAAGTTCCATGCAGATTTTCGTGGATGATGCTGTTGTATACAGAGAAGTTGCAGCATTAGAAAATTGTAGTGAAATGCAGGATGATCTGCAGTGGATAGACTCTTGGTGCAGGGAGTGGCAACTGACCCTTAACATAGACAAATGTAATGTATTGTGAATACATACAAAGAAGGATCCTTTATTGTATGATTATATGATAGCGGAACAAACACTTGTAGCAGTTACTTCTGTAAAATATCTGGGAGTATGCGTGCAGAATGATTTGAAGTGGAATGTTCATGTAAAATTAATTGTTGGTAAGGCAGGTACCAGGTTGAGATTCATTGGGAGAGTCCTTAGAAAATGTAATCCATTGACAAAGGAAGTGGCTTACAAAACACTCGTTCAACCTATACTTGAGTATTGCTCATCAGTGTGGGATCCGTACCAGATTGGGTTGATGGAGGAGATGGAGAAGATCAAAAGAAGAGCAGTGTGTTTCATCACAGGGTTATTTGGTAACCCTGATAGCGTAACGGAGATGTTTAGCAAACTCAAGTGGCAGACTCTGCAAGAGAGGCACTCTGCATCGCGGTGTAGCTTGCTCGCCAGGTTTCGAGAGGGTGCATTTCTGGATGAGGTATCGAATATATTGCTCCCCCCTACTTATACCTCCTGAGGAGATCACGAATGTAAAATTAGAGAGATTCGAGCGTGCACGGAGGCTTTCAGACAGTTGTTCTTCCCGCGAACCATATGTGACTGGAACAGAAAAGGGAGGTAATGACAGTGGCACGTAAAGTGCCCTCCACCACACACCATTGGGTGACTTGCGGAGTATAAATGTATATGTAGATGTAGATGTCTTACACATTATACTTAGCACTTTCTTTGTATTTTTAAAGTATTCCTGATGTGAGTGGAGTTTCCCTGTAGAATCAGACTCTATGACATATGTGACTGGAACAGTCCAAAGTATGTCATGATAAGGTAATCCAAGTTCACTAAAGCCTTTAACTTCAAAATTAGGTATGATGCCGGAGATATTTTTTCACATATGTGATTGATATGTTCCCACCAGTGGAGTTTGGAGTCAATGTAAATACCTAAACATTTACAGGCTTATTTTTTCTTTCATTAGACATTCCCTATTAGAGTTGTTGGTGTTATCAGAATTGCACAGGAGTTTATTAGCTGCAGACAAGTCCAACGCTGTATGAAGAGTTTCTTTTGTTGTCTTATTCAGGTCTGAGATCCTCTGACGTGTTGTAAGTAGGACTGTGTGATCTGTATAACACATGGCAGAGTGAGCTATGTTATAAGGCAAATGATTGATAGCTGCAATGAAGAAGAAGGGTCTGAGAAAAAGCCTTGTGGAACACCTGTAATTTTTTCTATTAAGGAGAAATTTATATTTCTGACTCAGACAAACTATTTTCTTTTGCTTAAGTAAGAGCACATTAGAGTTAATGTGCTCCCAAGCATCCCATACAACTCCAGCTTCCTCATTAGTGTCAACACGAATTGAATGAAATACTACTTTGGGCACATAATAGTAGTAATACCATATGCTTTTCTTCAAGATCTGTTAGTATGATCCATAATTTCCTAAATGTCTGCTGTAATTTTTCTCCTTTTGTAAAAACCAAACTGACTGTTGCACTGGAGACCATTGTTCAACGAAGTTGCTTATTTGTGTGTGTGGCAGCATCTCAAATATTTTTGAAAATATGGCCACAATTGAGACTCCTCCTTAACTGTGGATAAACTATTTGTCCCCTTTTTTAAAAACTGAGATACATTTGATACCTTGAGTGACTCCAAATTCTACAAATTCCTTAAAAATAAAAGCAAATGGTTTAGAGACTGGGTGTATGTAATTTGACAAACAATAGCATTCCATACTTTTAGAATTTGAAAATTTTGAAACATCTTTTGTAACATCAGTGAACATGATGCTACTCCACTAAAATATCTAGTCATCTGGCAGTCAGCTCCAGTCAGGTTCATTGCTGATGAACTTGTTGCTTTAATATTGTTTCCTATTTTTTACCTGAGTTTCAAAGGTAGTGATCCAATTCATGAGGATGTAGCGGAGCTATTTGTGTGCATTTTGGTGCATCCCCTTGTGTTATTATTTCCAATGCTGCCTTGCATTTATATGGGGGGCTTTTCTATGTGGTTTTAAACTGCTAGTTTTTTGCCATCCGGATCTTAGTTTGGAGAATTTTTTCCATTTAAGTTAGGACCCATAAATGTTCTCCCTTTGCTCTGTCCTTTGGGTACAAGCATGCTTATGCATCTGGTACAGTGCGAGTATGTTTTCTTCTATTTCCACAAGTTCTTCAGAAAACCAGTTCAGCCTTTTATTTTTCTGTGTGCTTGGAGAACAATAGCACCATAAATCTATATATTTCTTAAAAATGTTATCAAAGGCTATTTCAGCTCCCCTTTTTTTCCAATTTGCAATTATATTTAGAGTCGTAGAACACATTATGTAGTCTCTCAGTAAAGGCTCTTATGTACTCTTGCTTTTGCCCCCTTACCAGTACCACCTTAGTTTTTTCGATTTTAATTTCTTGTCTCCTATACAGAATGAGGAGTAAAGGCTCATGATCTGCCAGACCTTCTCCTGCAAGTCTGATTGTAAATTCTTCGCTCTGGAAATTCTCTATAATATTGTCTATGCAGGCATTCTTCGATGTAGCACAATTATTTGTACAATATAGGCCTGATGACTTGCCCCTCTGTGTTTGCCATTTCTATGTTAAAATCACCACATATAGCATTTCTTGGCTTATTCTCGAAGATTTTTTTAACTCTGAACCCACATCTTTCAATAAACAAAAATTACATCTCCATCTGGAGACCTATAGAGACTAACTACATCTACTTTTCCATTCTGTAGTTTTACACAACTAAACTCCCCATCCAGTTCTTAGCAACGTGTAGATAAATTAATTTTTTGTGAATTTTATTCCTTGTTCAACAGAAAGTCCATCCCTACCCTTCTTTCTCTGCTTTTTGCGTATTATGTCTGCAACAGCATAGCCTTGGCCAACAAATACATTTATTTTATTTTGGGTTAATAGGAGCTCAAATACACAAATGACATGTGGAATGTTACACAAATGTGCTCATGTACATATATAAAATGCAGAATGTTAGACAAATGTTCTAATTCTAAAAGCTTATTTCTAAGGCCATATATGTCAACTTGTAGAAACGTGAGTAGTTCACCTCCATTTGTATTCCTCTGGGGACTATTTGTCTCTAAACTTGAATCTGTAGGTTAAGTTAATGCTTTTAATTCCAGTACACTGTAACGGTAACTCTTTCGATAGCCACATACCGTTTTTTTTAATTGTTGGGTCACTTTGTTAACTGCTTTCTCTTGTGAGACAGCTTCTGAGCCCACCACAAATACTCTGGGTACTAAAAAGTTTGATACTTTTGTGTGGGCTTTCTGTTCTAATGCTTCTTTCCTTGCATATAAGTGATACCCCACAAGCTGTCAAAATATATACTGCTGTTGTTTGCACTGTTGTTGCAGCTGATGCAAGAAATACTACTGATCATGTGGTTGGTAGCTCCTCTTTTGCAGATGATATTCCATCTTCTTTTGCACATGATATTTTCATTTATGGTAAAATCACAACTTCCTTCTGAAGATGTAATTTTAGAGGCAGAGCGGCAAGTCACAAGGACATTTCTGAAAATGCTAACATCATTGGGCCTATATTGTACAAATAATTCTTAAGTTTCCACTTGTTAGTCAGTTGAGAATTCTTTTTTCTCTTTGACATTATCAGCTTAAGAAGGTGTTTTAGTCTGTCCTTGTAGTTCCCCATTCAAAACAAATTTGGAATTTTTTACCCTTATTTAAATTTCTCATGTGTTCTCTTATTTTCTGGTAAAAAAGTATTTTACCTGAGTTGTTTAAATGGACACCTTGGTTGGTGAAATGTATTCTTTCACAGGAATGCAATTAAAGAACAGTTGCATTTAAAAACACTTTAGACATTTTCAGTAGTTGCCTATTACTGTTTTTGGTTGCTCTGTTTACACACAAAGTATGAATTAAATTATAGCATTAAGGTGTGCTGGAGAGAATGACATTTGCATTTGGTAGATTATTGAGGGCTTTCACTGTTGATCTGATAACAAGTTATGATACATATTATTAGATCCTCCCATTCAGATAATAGGGTCAGTTTATGTTAATGACTCAAATTGTTTTTGCCATCTTTTATTACCTCATACAGAAGTGCAGCTAGTTATAGGAAGTATGTCACATTGAAGATCATTTCACTTAGTTTTGTAAAATACAACGCCCATAGCTATTGGAGAGAAGCAGTAACTTTCCTGTTTTTCACTTATGGCAATGCATTTTAGTTGTTACATTTAGGCCTATTGCTGCTCTCCACTTTCATGGCATCATTTTGCACTTCTGGCATTTAAAAGTGAAGAATTACTGCATCAATCAAAACACTTGTTTTTCCCTATGCTAGTAGACACAAAAAGATGTGGGCATTTGATAACTTCAGTTCACCTGAGAGGTTATCTTAGACATGATGTAACAGTTCTTTTTCCATTGCCTTGACTATAAGTTTCAAATGGTTCAAATGGCTCTGAGCACTATGGGACTCAACTGCTGTGGTCATAAGTCCCCTAGAACTTAGAACTACTTAAACCTAACTAACCTAAGGACATCACACACATCCATGCCCGTGGCAGGATTCGAACCTGCGACCGTAGCGGTCGTGCGGTTCCAGACTGTAGCGCCTTTAACCGCTCGGCCACTCCAGCCAGCGACCATAAGTGTCTTTAGTGAGCAATTGTATGAGAGATCCCAATGCATGGACAAACTTTTTTGCTGCTAAAAGAACCTGACAAGGAGCTTCTGCAGTACTGTACTTCCTTTTATTCCAGTACAAAACTTCATGACTGCAGTTGCTTCACAATACAATATGAACTAAAGAATTAAACTTTGTGACCTACTTGTGACTCACCTATCATGCATTGCTCAAATGTTGTGAGGCAACAGTCCCTAATGCTCTGTGAAAATTACTCCAAATTAAACCAAATGACATTAAATAAATACTAACTTTTTGCTGTATCCCATATGCAGCTGTGAAACAAAAAGGCTAACAAGCAGAGTTTTTTATCTATCACTTTCAGCAGACCCACAGTGGTGTGGAAGTAGAATGGGTAGCATATATGACTATTTTATGCACTATAAATTGTTCTTTTGGCAAAATATTTCATGCAATGTTATTTGTGAGCAGTCTTGCATACTTATAGTGTGTAAATAAAAAAATTTCTCATAACTATCTGTGTAGTCAGATAAAAGTTTATTCAGTATTTAGCCCATCTTTCTGATGAATAGTTAGTATGTAGTTTCCTTCAAAACATAAACTTTCCTCTTTCATTACACTGTGTGTATTTTGTGTGAGTAGATACAGTAGACACCAGTTTAGTGACATTCAATTATTAATAAATCTCACAAAATTTGATTTCAACTGCTTCTCTTTGCACACATACATCCTAGCTTGTTCCATATGTACTTCATAATGATATCTATGAAATATAATGATAAGTGAGGGAATGCATTCCAACAGTCCATACCACCTGCCATGTCATCTTCAATTGATGGATGTCACAGGATGTGGACATGGAGGGCACTTGGTTAGCACACCACTCTGCCACCCAATGCCAGTTTATGTCACTAGAGCCACTACTTCTCAATCAAATGTCTCCTCAATTGGCTTCACAAGGGGTGAGTATGCCCAACTTGCCAGCAGACCCAGATGGTCACTCATTGAAGTACAAGCCAAACCCAACAGCAATTAACTTATGTGATCAGATGGGACTATTGTTACCTGTGTGTCAAAGCCATTGGTAAGAACATGAAAAGCTGTGGGAGAAATAGAATTATGGAACAGTAAGTAAATCTGTTTATGAGCTCCACATCATGTCATAAAAGAAAGTGCTCATCTGGAGAAGTAAATTTTACAGGCCATGATGCTTGTTAATGACTATTTTCCACATCATTTTATTGTGAAAGGAAATGGACCTTTCAGTGAAATGGTTTTTGCTGCAAACTTGTATTTTGTTAACTCCTAGCTTGGATCCAATTGACAGCTTTTTTTTTTGTTTTCTGTAAGATACACTAGACACACATCTGAGTTGAAAGTATTTTATTAGCACTGTGCCTCCTTACATCACAGACAGTAAGGCTTTTCATTTGATAATGATAAGGTGAGGGATCTTCCGAATTTTGTCACCTAATGCAACTTAAAAAAATTTAAAAAAATAAAAATGATGATAAGGTGAGGGATATTGCGAATTTTGTCACCTAATGCAACTTAAAAAATTAAAAAAAATTAAAAAAATAAACAAGATTCCATCATCCAAAAAAACCATTTATTCTGCAGGATGATAACATGCATTCTCCAAATAAAGAACTGCTTTTTGAAATAATCATTTTCCCTCCAAATACATAAGCACAGCACTGACAACATAGAATGTAACCAGTTTCAGAAGGTGGTACTGTTCATCAGGGCTCGTCTTGGATGCAGGCAGTAAAATGCCAATTTTTTTTTTTTTTGTTCCTTTGAATGTGAGAGGCTTTTTCGATTTCCCAATAAAGATTTGCAACAATTTGTGTTTATCCATTGAATCTGGGAAGAAACAGTTAGTTTTTTGAGGCTAGGCTTTTGTCCAGTTGCATGCACTTCAATCCAGGAGGCTAAAAATCATGTGGCCGTGTCCTTACCTACAGCCCAGTTTCATCATCACTGTAAATCTGCTGCAGAAAAAAATGTACTATTCGAGGTGACTGAAAAAATCATCAAAAGAAACAACCTCTGTGTCTTAGTTGCACTAAGTATCTCATCCTGAACAGCAATTTTGAATCCCACAGTGATGTTTGCATCAGTTCAGTCATCCTGATAATGTGTCAAACTTGCTTCATTCTTCAGAGTTTCGAGGAACTCTCCTACTATCATTGCACCTCATACTGGACCTCCTCCGTCTCTATTTTGCTGGAAGCACAAGTGCAGTCTTTCACCTAGTTTCACACTACTTGAACATTTCACGGACCTAAGCTGTGATAGTCGTGCTTTACTATTAGTTTTGGTTGCAAAATTTAACATCTTTTCTTTATTTTCCTGTACGTCTCTCACTGTTTCTGTTTCTATTCGATAACACTGAGAAAGTCTGGTTGCAGATTTGCCCCTTTCTAGCTTATCCATAATTTCTAATTTCTTTTAGATCATTACAACATGTTTGTATTTCTGTCATATTCATAGCACGTATGAACCAGCCATAACTTCGACAACAAGATAAATGATATAATGCAACACTTATCCTTTTTAGGTAGCTATGGTCAATACTGCATTCTTCTTGGCAATGTTTAACAGTGTGCTTATATTTTGTATGAACACAGAGCAATAATTCTGAGGAGAACTGTCTCTGAAGAAAACTAAAGTTATTCTCGTTTTCCTTAAGCTTTAAGTGAGTTCCAGATTACTGACCTTTAGCTCATAGGGTAAACACTTAGTAAACATATAGACAAGAAAGTGGCCACCTAAATGGTACGCGGGTAAGGTCATCACATTTCCCTGAAGATGAAATGGATGGTAGTAGTAATAGCAGTAGCTCTATTCATCCGTAGATCTCATTTTCCAAGGACATAGGACATGCCAAAGTATTTACAGGTTTAGACCAATTTAAAATAAGATAATTTGTATGCACATACATTTCACTCATTACTCACACACAAACATGCACACACACACACACACACACACACACACACACACACACACACACGCGCGCACACACACACACACACACACACTCACACACACACGCACACACACACACACACACACACACACACACACACACACACACACACACACACACACACTGGTGATCTCTGGGCCATTTTCTGTACCTGGGAAAACATGGGAAGCAATAGAAAAATATTTGAAGGATGTCTGACAGTGGGAATGGAGCCCGTATTATCTTCTGGAATCATAACATTAGTCACATGCCTAACAGAGTGTTCTAAACAAAAAAAAATTTTCTAAGTACAACAAAAGTTTTCAGGTTTGGTTATTTGTTAGTCTTTTTCTTTTTCCCTTCAAAAATCACCATACTATACATAGATAATCCACAAACTGATTAATCTACCACTTCAAAATTGGCAGCTTGCCGTACAACACACTTACAGGTATAGTAGGTGAAAATTTGTGTTTACTTACAGGTTTACTTAGAGATGGATGAGACAGGTAGTTGGCTGTTGACCAGTAACGGGAACCATCATGACACCCATGTGTAGCAATCTAGAGAAATTGCAGAAAATCTAACTCTGGACAGGTTGCTGGAAATTAGAGGTTCAATCCTCCCACATAGAAGACCAGGCTGTTAACAATGACATACCTCATTTGGTTGCCTTTCATGGTTTTCGAATGCAGCAGTGTGTCACTGCAACAATATGTATGTACACCATATGTTGAACTGAAAGTGTCTGAAAATGCTGTCAGAGATCCATATACTTAATTTCTTGCCATATTATAACACAGTGGTGACAAAGAGTGTCTAGAAAGCAACACAAAACACTTTTTGATTCTATTACATTGGATGTACCAGGCATGCCCCTACTAATGACAAAATTTATGACTGAAAGAAAGAGGTGCTCATTAAGTATAAACTGATACAGTTCTAAACTGGGCAGTGGCACATAAACATATTTCTCAGTATAAATTGAAGTAAATCTTTAAATAAGTCCCCAGTAATTTGAGCTAATTCTGGCCTGAGGTTACCTCTCAAGACGGAAAAACTCTGATAATAAAGAAATATCGCTAAATCAGTGGATAAATCGTGAATAAATATTTAATGATCACAATAATGATTAAAACCATAAAGAAAAACAATGTACTACATACCTATGTTGTTGTCATTGTTGTTGTGGTCTTCAGATTGAAGATTGATTTGATGCAGCTCTCCATGCTACTCTATACTGTGTGAGTCTGTGAGTAACTACTGCAACCCACGTCCTTCTCCATATGCTTACTGTACTCATCTCTTAGTCTCTCCCTCTAGGATTTACTTCCCTCCAGTACTAAATTGGTGATCCCTTGGTGTCAGAATGTGTCCTATCAACCGATCCCTTCTTTTGGTCAAGCTGCGAAACAAATTTCGCATCTCCCCAATTCTATGCAGTACCTTCTCATCAGTTACATATTCATCCTTCCTAATCAACAACATTCCTCTGCAGTACCACATCTTGAAAGCTTCTATTCTCTTTTTACCTGAACTGTTCATTGCCCATGTTTCATTTCCATTCACGGCTATACTCTATACACATATACTCAGAGAAGACTTAATAACACTTGAATCTATATTCAATGTTAATAAATGTTTCTCTTCAGAAATGCTTTTCTTGAAATTGCCAGTCTACATTTTATATCCTCTCTACTTTGACCATCATTAGTTACTTTTTCTACCCAAATAGCAAAACTCATCTGATTTCTTAATCAGATTCCCTTTGCATCACCTGATTGAATTTGACTTAATTCCATTACCCTTATACTCTCTTTTCAAGACACTGTCCATTCTGTTTAACTGCTCTTCCAAGTCCTTTGCTGTCTCTGACAGAGTTACAATGTCATTGGCAAATATCAAAGTTTTTATTTCTTCTCCCTCAACTTCAGTTCCTACTCCAAATTTTTCTTTGGTCTTCTTTACTCCTTGTTCAATATACAATTTGAATAACATTGTGGATGGGATACAACACTGTGTCACTCCCATCCCAATCAGTGCTTCCCTTTCATGCTCCTTAGCTTGTATAATTGCTGTTGGATTTCTGTACAAGTTGTAAATATCCCTTCATTTCATGCATTTTACCCCTGCTATCTTCAGAATTTAAAAGACAGTATTTGTGTCAACATTGTTAAAAGCTTTCTCTAAGTCCACTAATGCTGTAAACGCAAAGATTTGTCTTTCCTTGACTTAGGGTCAGTAGTGCCTCAAATGTTCCTACATTTCTCCAGAATCCAAATTGATATTCCCTGACGTCAGCTTCTACCAATTTTTCCATTCTTCTGTAAATAATTTTTGCTAGTATTTTCCAACCATGTCTTTTTAACTAGCTTTGTCAAGCGTTACGATTGCTTTGCAAGGCAATCATGTTTCATTTAGGTATATTTTGGTCTCTGGAACAAAGTCTTCAGGAAACTGTTTCTTAAAAATATTTTGGCCATACAAACAGTTTTTTTTTTTTTTTTTTTTGACGTATGTAACAGGCAGTGCAGAAGCAGTGATACTTTTCTTTTCAAACTATCGGTTTAGCAGACTTCTCTCTTGCCAGCAGCTTCAGTTTATGGTTCCACTTGCATAGATTGCAGCAAGAACTGTTAACCTCTCTTTCTGTTTTTCATAGCCTGGGGCAGTCTTTCCTACTTTTGAGGCTAGAATTTTAGATGGAAGTGTTTTATAATTTAGCCCTGTTTCATCACCATTATACATTTCATCTGGAGTAAGATTATCTTCTTGTATAAATATTCTTAATTTCTCACAACATTGTGTAACAGCTTAAGAATCCACAGAAAGTTGTTCACCACAAATTTCAAGATGGCTTTTGCTGCATTGCTTTTTCCACCTGTACAACCATCCTGTACTTGCAGTAAAATTGTCCTCACTGTTCTTTTACTCATTTTTAAAAATATAGCTTTTTCTTACAGAATAGGTCCTGAAATTGGAATTCCTTTTTGTGAATACTGAACAAAAAAAAAAAAAAAAAAACAATGTTGCACTTACTTTTTCATACTCAGATTACTTTATTGGTTTCCATTGAAATGATGAAACTTCTCAATTTTGTCTCTGATTCTACATCTGTCTACAACTGCCACTTCACTGATTCCATACTCAGCAGCAAGTATTTTTTAATGTTCCTCTTTTGTGCAGTCTTTTCAGAGCCGCCAGTCTCCATTCAATGGCATAAATTTTCTCTTACTCCTACAGTTCATTGTTATCTACAAATTAAAACATTAAGAAACCCACAGTTACACATGTACTTTACACTGTATGTTTGGCTAACTACAGTACAGATGTTTTAGCAGTTCCACCCGCTTTATTTAAATTCTTTGTTGTCCACGGTGTTGTCGTACTGCATTGCTACACTGGCTGAAAAATGGGTTGTGGATTCTGACACTGAGTACTGTAAATAGTGTAGCCAACAGGGGCACAGTTGCATTTCACAGTACTTTAGTTTCACTGTTCACAACCCGCTATTAATGCATAGTTATATGGCCAGTGCACTATTGTTTAACTTTCGATAAGCCTCATTAATACTTTGCAGGAAAACCTCCACATACTGCTACAATAGTTTCCTGTTGAACATCTATGAGCAGTACAACTTAACCATACAGTTCCCAGTTCTTGAAAAATAATCAGGTGCATATGGAGCAGACACTGTCATTGTTTTTACATAAGGCCTAATTGTTTAACACTTATTCCAAAGTTAAGTTGACACATTGTTGTTGTTCTAAGCAACACAGGTTTCCAGTCTGAAACTCGGCCGTGGACTGACTGACTCATGACCAAAAGTTGGGCCCTTATATATCTTCACAATAATAGGTTCTGAACGTACACATTGTTTGATGTTTAATTTACAGAAATTATAATTAAAACTTAACTCATTGAATTAATCGAATACACTGAAAAAATTTGTCCTAACAGTTTCTCCTACTAAAAGATTTAGGCCAAATCATTTGTTTAAATAATGAAATTTACATATATAGTTATGTAAACCATACTTTTGACAAAACAATGGAATTAATGAAGGGCTGGTTTTGCCACCATGTTTTCGAATAGAGCCACATAGATCCTAAAAAAAGCTATAGTTTGGTCTCCCAGAATCTATGTATGTTTACCTGTCAACAATAGAATTTAAGTTATGAAACAATTACTTATTTCACCCTATGATGAACAATACTAGCTAGGAATAGAAATAAATTAGAAAATCAATTTATATACATAAAACTAAGCACAAAATTAGATCTGGTGTTACATTCTTTAAAACTAAGGACCAGCCTTTCTCTTTTATGAAAATGCAGATTATATTCACATACGCTAATGGTAAATAGTTAAAGTAACAAAACGAATTTAAGGAGGTGGATGGCACAACGAGAGGGGAATTAAAACCGTCCCGGCTCGCTTTGTCACAATGTTACTACGCAATCAACTTGGTATGTAAAAAAAATATTCAGCCAGTGTTGTAAATTGTGTTCTGTATAGTTATTTAGGCATGCTTTATTTTAATGAACACTGTTGCTGAGTAGACACAACAACAGGGGCAACAGTAAGGATGGTATGCAGTGTACAACTGATTGTCATGTGGTCCCAGTTAGTGAAGATTCAACAAAGAAAGAGCAAGCAGACTCCTTGAAACTTAATGGTACCTGTAGATCTGTAATAAAAATGCATTAGCAATCTGAGGCCAAAGTTATTTCAGTGCATTATGAATGAAAACCCTAAGTGGGGCAGTTTTACCTGCATTGTTCATGGAAAATTGGAAGAAAGTTCAAAATGTAACACATTCAAAAGTGCGTAAAACATACATGTGGACAACGTATGAAAACTGGTTTTTACTCTAGTTTTATGTACAATTATAATTTTCACAAGACCAGCTCAAATTACACAGAACCTTGAAATACTGATACTCGAATTACGAGGGCTCTGCTGTGCATGGAATCTGAAGCAATACATAGCTTACCAACATTTAGGTTGCCAATTGTGTATGGTATACATAGTGTGTTCAGCGACAGTGCTCAAAAATGAATGAACGGTGTAGCACTAGCTTCTTACATGATGAAATAATGTGAGTCTAGTGTATGTAATGTTTGCAGTGATCAGTGCTGAGAAATGAATAAATGTTCTAGTGCTAGCTTCTTAATGTGGTAAATAGCTTCTTTTCAAGAATATATAAGGAAAACGGTATTGCACACCTGGAATTGTGCTGTATTTAAGAGATCAGCCATGTAGTCAGGAGGATATGGGTTCTAATGTCCACTGGAATATCCTGATTTGGTTTTATGTGGTTTCACTAAATTACTATGACAATGTATATCTTTCAACAAGAGACTGCAGTTCTGGAGGAAATTAAAGGGTGACAGTACTTGAGAATGGAGTGAAACAGGATTGTAGCATATCCCTGATATTATTCAATCTGTGTATTGAGCAAAGTGTGAAGGAAATGAGGAGAAATTTGGAAAAAGGAATTGCAGTTGAGACAAAAGAAATAAAGTGTGCTGATGACATTGTTATTCTGTCAGACATGGTGAAGGGCTTGAAAGAATGGATGAACAGAGTAAATAGTGTCTAGAACAGAGTTTGTAAAATGACTATCAAGGAAAGTAAAATAAGGACAATGGAAGTAGTCAATTTAAGTCAGGTGATATTTGGGTGTGAGACACTAAAAGTTGTACATGAATTTCACTATTTGGGCAACAAAATAACTGATGATGGTAGAAGTATGGAGGATATAAAATGCATATTGGCAGTATAAAATTCATTTTTGAGTAAGGGAAATCACCTATAATAGAATACAAATTTTGATGTTAGGAAGTGTTATTTGAAGATATTTATCTCAAGTGCAGTGTTGAGTTGAAGCAGTTTAGGCAATAAGAGAATAGAAGCTTTCAAAATGTGGTTCTCCAGTAGAATGATATAGATTAAATCAGCAAACTATATTAACTAATGAGGAGGCACTGAGGTGACTTGGGGGGAAATTGTAGGACAACATGACTAAAATAAGAGATCAGTTAATAGGTCATATCCTGAGGTATCAAGGAATAGTTTCTTTGGTAATGGACGAAGTGTGGGGGGATAAAAATTGTAGTGGGAGACCATGGCTCCATTTTGTATCCAATCTGAAATTGATGTGGGTTGCAGTAGTAACACAAAGATGCTTGCATGTGGTACAGTAGTGTGGAGAGCTGCATCACAACAGTCTTCAGACTGAAGACCACAACAACAGAGAGAAACAGCAAATCTTTATCAGTGTGCATCAATGACATGTACTCAAGAACCGTCTAATATTGGTGACAACTATCAAGAATGTCACTACTGACCTATAGGCATTAGGCATATCACAGTGTGCACAGAATATAGGGTTAAACCTCAGTCTATTAAGACCTCATGTGGTCCCAATTACTCATTCTAGGCTCATTGCCCAGAAATTTCAATATTGCCTCTTGTCTTTAGTTTTAAATATGGTAACCACAAATTTCACTTCTTCAATGAAAAATTTAGGAGTAATATTTGATAAGGAGACATGTAGCAAAACTGGAGATACTATCAGAAATTTGCATTTATAAAACAAGATGCTGAAATAGCAGGTAAGGTGTTATATGAATGTCTCAGCCGATTTTAAGAAAATTCATAAATCAAGTCTATGTCTACTAAATTCATTCTTTATTATTAATCAGAATTACCACTATGGAGTAAATGCTTTGGGAGGTTAGTATAAGATTTTCAGTGTTAGAATGGACAGTTTTTAGATCTTAGTTGCACTGCTTAAAAAGAAAATGCTGTAGGACAGATTGAATAAAAGTATGCTGTCTGTCCTGTTTGTAGGCCAGCACCGTAACAAAGATTTCTTGGTGCAAAGCAGGCAGTACTGAGGTTTTTAGGTTGTACCAAAATTCACACACTCTGAATAAATGTTTCAAAAGTAATTAAACTTCATTGTAGATAACTTCGTCCTGTGTTCTTACCATTTGGCAATCACTGTCTATTACCTATTTACTACTTGAGAGTAAGGTTATTTGCAAGGGATCAGGTGCTAATTCTACACCATTCTGCTTTGATATAACTGTGGTGTTCGTAATCTACCCCTCCTACCTACTTGCAGCTTTGGTACACATTAGTCTGTTATGAAGATCTGAGATGAGCAAAGATTACAATAAACTTTCTATTTTACTTATCATTACACATATAGTTGGCTCCTGTTTTTTTAGTCTAGGGGTCTGACTCTTGAAGCCAAAATTCTCACATTTTACGTCCCCATAGTTGAACTGATCTAAATAAATTTGAAGATTGTTGTTGGAGAATTCTTGTTGTTGTTATTGTTGTTGTTGTTGTGGTCTTCAGTCCTGAGACTGGTTTGATGCAGGTCTCCATGCTGCTCTATCCTGTGCAAGCTTCTTCATCTCCCAGTACCTACTGCAACCTACATCCCTCTGAATCTGCTTAGTGTATTCATCTCTTGGTCTCCCTCAGTTTTTTACCCTCCACACTGCCCTCCAATTCTAAATTGGTGATCCCTTGATGCCTCAGAACATGTCCTAACAACCGATCCCTTCTTTTAGTCAAGTTGTGCCACAAACTTCTCTTCTCCCCAATCTTATTCAATACCTCCTCATTAGTTATGTGATCTACCCATCTAATCTTCATCATTCTTCTGTAACACCACATTTCGAAAGCTTCTATTCTCTTATTGTCGTAAACTATTTATCGTCCATGTTTCACTTCTATACATGGCTACACTCAATTATAATTGTTGTTGTTATGTTAATAAATTTTGTCACATTTTAGTGTCTCATTCAGTCTTTTGATTTCTTGCATTAACTGAGACAAAATTACATTGTTCACACAAAATACAAAAATATGTAGGATCACATCAGAGGCATTCTTACTACTGTCCCACTCAGCAAACATAACAATATTCCAATGGGTTTAAAATTTTTTATGGCAAGTGAATTTCTATTAGTTTTATTATTATTTCATAAATTAATCCAGAAACAAACAAAGTGTACATTACTAGATTGTATAATTAACAAAATAAATTTCAAGTATATGAAATAATTCATAATTTGAAATATTTTTAATAAAAGTGTATATAATTTTAACTGTACATTTAGAACTAGTATTTATTGATTATAACATCCAAAATAAAGTTATCCCTTTTCACAAATTTTAGCTAGAAATTAAACACACTGTGTAAAAAATTGTATGAAAACTTTCGGAAAAGCAGCTGAGATAATACTGACCTGTCCAAAATTTGAAAAATAATACAGGTGTCAACAACTACTGCTGAGGAACTGTAATGCCAGTGGTGAATGTTCCATTACATGTGTTGTGTGGTGACATGGTGAGGCTTCATGTTTTTGAGCCTATTTGTTTTGTAGATGCTTTCTTGTGCTCGATATTTGTTGGTGAGTTGTTTCATATGAGTTGAACATTTCTTGTTCCTATTGGAAGAATCCATGCTGGTTTGCTGGTGAGGTACTTTACATTAGCATATTGTGGCTGATGGATTCATTTTTATATTTGAAACTATTTGTGCCATGAATTTCATATGGTCCGAGATTTAATATTATTTTTCTTTCTTCTTCAATTGTGAATAAGATAGAGATATTTATAATTTTTATATTTTTTTTTTTTTTTTTTTTTTTTTTTTTTTTTTTTTTTTTTTGTGCTGCGGAATTGGGGGATGTTGAGCACTTTTGTGTGATATTCTATGTGCGATATGAGTTTGTTGTTTATGGTTGTTTGTGTATATTGAAACTGGGGAGGTATACCAAAATTGGTGATGATGCCAGTTTTCATGAATTTGGGGTTTTCCTCCTTTGTGTTTGGTAACTGTGTTGGATTGGGATTGGTAGGTGTACTGGGTATTGATGTACCATTGCTGGTAAAAATACATTTCTGATATTAGTCATGTGAGCTTGGTGATGTTTGTTGTACTGTAGACTTCACTTTAGAGAGAGTAAGTGGAAGTGTGGATAATGGACTTTAGAATTTGATTGTGTTGGTTTTGCTACTGTGAGCTTCATTTTTTGGTGCCATATAGGTCAAATGAAATTTGTGCCGTCAGGTTTTGGAGTCTGTGCAAGTTCATAATGTCTAGGGCTTTGCTTGAGGTATATGGGCAAAGTGAAATTTGCAACACCATGTTTAGAGTTGTATGTTGGTTCTGGTATCGAGGGCTTTGTAGGAACTAGGTAGGTCAAGAGAAAATTGTGGTGTTGGGTTACTGGTATTGTATTCTTCATTTGAGATGTATAGGTCATGCAAAATTTACAACACCAATAGTTTTCAGTTTTTCAATTTTTTTGTGTCAAATTTTGAGAATTTTGCAAGCTTTATTTTTAGATGGATATTTGATTTGCAGTTATTTCATTATTCTTACTGTCATATGTTTAGTTGGTCCACGCCCAAAATCCCCTTCTACATTTGGTTATCCTGTTTGTTTCATTCTGTTGCTGGAGTTAAATACTCCATATGTTATTTATGTTTGTTTGTAAGTGCAATGAGAGATCTCTCGATCGCTGTATTGTATGTGTTTGAAATAGAAGTGTACACCACACTGGTGACATTACTGGTAGAAACAAGTGGGTGGAGTCACAAATTTCAGTTATGCCGATCTGCCTTTTATAATAGTTTGTTCTTCTGATATAGTTTGTGTGTGATTTAATTAGTTAAAGATAATGCTATGTTCCAAGGATCACTGATCTATTTTTATCAAAGTGGCACAAATTACATTGGTTTTACACTGTGTCCCTTCTTTATATTTATGGCTAGCCATTTATAGATTACCAGCTAGCTTACTGGCTGAAAAGTAATAATAATGAACATATTGGTCTCTGTCATTGGTCATGTTACTATTAAAGAACACTTACATCCATTTCTTAATAGCACAAGCAATCATTTGTCTTTTATGCTACTAGGTTTTTGTTAAATATCTATCTTCAGAGCAGGTGTTGGCAGGAAAAGCTATTTGAGTTCAGATTTAAAACTGAGTAAAAGTTTCTGGTAGCCATCACCTTTGGTTCTGTTTTTCAGTTTTTATTTTCAATGACCTATTTTGAATTGACAAGCAATTTATCAGCAGTTTGTACATATGTATCGCATATTTGGAACATTGTGAGGGTCATGTAGCTACAGCAAGATGTGAGAACGAAACGTGTGCACTGATTGTGGTGAGAAGTACAGTTCATGTCTGGCCACAGCTGCACAGCTCCAACAATGCTGTGAACACGTAACATATATGTACCATCTAATGATAGTGATTAAAAACTGGTCATGGTAAATAAAGATTGAAAAATTGTAAAAAATGTGGTTGATTGCACTAAATTCTGGAAACTTTTATTCATCACAGTCAATTTCCCACATCTATAATGAATGTACCTTATAGGCTGATATCGTTTTGGTACCTGTCAAATTATATTAGTGGGAAAATAACAGAAAACTTTTGTGGCTACTATTGAATGTTTTTGTGGGCCTTTGGCAGATTTAGTGATAAATAGATATTATGTTTTTTTTTATTATTATTTTTTATTTTAATTTTGAGTTAAATAAGTTTTTGTCTGGCAAACAGTCATGGTGGAATGGTGGAGCAGGGTTGTTGGTTGTATACAACATTGCCCACACTTAAAATGAGAAATAACTGCAAATGCAATGCAAAAGGAGCAAAAAATACATCCAGATTATTTTTATTGTTGTCATTGTCAGTGGCAGTTGGAAGTACATCAGTGGGGGTGGTGGTTAGGGCAACATTTGGTTCTCCCCTTCCTGTACATCCTACAGTGACTGAGAAAGTTGTGTGGTGCACAAAATATCCATTATTATAGTGGGCACATAGATGCCAACGAAGAATTGGAGTTGGCTGACTCATAGCCACTGCCACAATCGCCGAGTTATTTTAGTCAAGGCTTAGTGTCACTGTGAAAAATCAGTTCAGGGTGATCTGTGATCTGCATTGTCAATACCAGACAGAAATATAACTTTTGTGTAAAATTAGCAACCTTACATCTGATGTACAAGAAAGTTATGTACTATTCTGTGATGATATTTGAGAAGCTCCCATCTAACATACAGCAAGTAATTGGTTATCCATTCAAAAGAAAATTTAAAACATACATTAGCAACTCCTTCTACTGATTAGATTCTCCTTAAGCTGGATGGCAAGTAGCCTGATGTAATCTGTCTTGTGTAATGACATATTTAGCTTACTGTTTTCTATGATAAATGCCTGATTAATCAAATAAATATTGAGTTCTTGATAAGATGGCCTGCAGCCACCTAATATAACTGAAGTTGCAGCAGCTTTCTTTCTGATTTACTGGAATGCATTTAACTGGCATACACAGAACTAGTATTAAGTAGTATTGTGATAGTTTACTATTAATGTAGCATATGACTTAACCTATGTTTGGTTGTCTTTTGTTTATGTTTGGCCTTACTTGTTCCATAGCCCTGCAAGTTCACCTTCTTGGAACGATATACAGAATATGATGAGTGAGTGGCAGAAAACACTATTATTTTGAAATTGTAAGTGTTTATTTATGTCAATTCTCATTAGTAAATGTATATATTGTGGAGGTGCAGTTACAATGCTTAATGCCTTGAAGATGCAGCTACAAAATCACTGTTGGCATCCAGATAGTCCTGAATTATTTGTTTTTCAAAATTGATTTATATCGTATCTACATTCATTCACAAGGTTGTAAGAAAGAAAATAAAAACAATTTTGAGTATTTATTTTTATTTAGTATTTCCAAAAATGGGCATCCTTCCAGAAGGACGTCAGGACATTAAGAGAACAGGTTTTTAAAGTATATGACATTGCACAATTAACTTGTTTTGGTTTTTATACTTTCAAATAAACACAAATAAATTTGAATTATGGGCTAAAACAGCTAATAAATACAAAAAACAAAGACAGTAACCTATACACATATTTTATACACTAGCATGATAAGACAAAATGCAGCAAACATAAAGAGATTCATCACATTTTGCGCACATAACAGTAGTTTTTTTTGTGGCAACTTCAACATGTCAGCTGCTTCTTCTTTTTTGTTACCTCGTCCGTTGGTAATTCAGCAACATAATTTTCTCTTCCATCAAATCTAGAATCTAGTTTTGCCCTCTTACTAGGACATCCTCTGCTGGTAGTGACTCTTTTCTTACTTTCAAGAATTGCAGTGACAATTCGACGACAAAATGTCAGATGATCCATGTGTTCTTCATTGTGCTTGTAAAGATCCCAGGACTTTTGCTCTCCAATGTCTATAAAATGTGCAATGATTGGGAAATACCACTTTTTCCCTCTTACAGAGCATCTATATAGGGATACATTTTGGTCAGCTCGATCTATGCCTCCCATATGAGTATTGTAGGAGTGTAATAAGTTAGGCTGAAGCACGCTAATCCTTTTCTTTTGTTCCCTGCAAATCTTGCTACAGAGCATAGTGGTAGCACTCTGTCTAAGTTGGTGGCAACTGTAACAACATTGTTGTCATTCCAACGTACAATGGAAATCCCGGATGCTGAGTCACAAGAAATTTCGTATGATCCTCTATATTCTTTTATCATTTTATCTACAGATGATAGAGTACAATTCTTAACTCTGTTTCCTCTTATTGTTCCTGTTGCTTCCACGCCACTCTCTTTTAGATCATGTAGTGCAGTAGCATTGAGCTGACTTGCAGGTAATTTATCTACACTTGGATTTTCTTCGGCACCTGAGTCTCCATCTGTTATGTCATCAGTTGAATTTAGAGGAGGTTTAATGCTACATTCACGCCAGTACCAGGTATTTTCTCGTCTTTTGATTCTAACATGTCCAAAAGTTCCATAAGTGTACATCGTTTTCTGTGAATACAAAATGACAACATATTACCCTTACGTCCTCCTGGAAGGATGGTTGAAAACATTATTGAATTACAACTGACTAAAACTGTCAATCGTAATATGAACCCATAAATAATATAGGTTAATTCTTTAAGATATTATATGACAAGTTTCAGAATTATTGACGCAATATGAAAAAAAATATACATACCCATTGATGACAAGGTCAGGCAGCTCCTCCATGGTAAAATCGGCCCTATTTTTAAGACACAATTTCTCACTCACTATGAATGACAGCATCAAATTGACTGTCACTTTGTGCAACTGACTCTGCCCACTTTATATAACAATGTGTCACAGTCCGTTGCAACAATGCATTATTCGCAAAAATAAATAATTTCAACAGTGAGTAACGTCGTCCTTCCAGAAGGACGTCAGGGTTATCTGGGTTGCCTTGAAGATGCACCTACAAAATCACTGTTGGTAAACTATTTCCAACTGATCACTTACAATGTGATTGGAATATCTGATCAGATTAGCTGATCATGTGCTTCTCCATTTGACAACTTAATATTTGCTCAAAGTCAGGGGTTTCTACTCCTGAGTACTTCATTGGAGATTTGTTTGCAACTCATTGTTGACAGAGTGGTGTACACTACATAAAAAATTGATATTACTAATCAGTACATATTTAATCATTTTCTGATTTGACGTGTAGTGATGTTATTCTACTTATGTTTGTTCTTTCCTTTACTGCCAGGTTCAATCAAAAATTTTCAATAATACATTCAATGTTGTTGTCGTGATCTTCAGTCCTGAGACAGATTTGATGCAGCTCTCCATGCTACTCTATCCTGTGCAAGCTTCTCCATCTCCCAGTACCTACTGCAGCCTACATCATTCTGAACCTGCTTATTGTATTCATCTCTTGGTCACCCTCTACAATTGTTACCCTTCATGCTGCCCTCCAGTACCAAATTGGTGATCCCTTGGTGCCTCAGAACATGTCCTACCAACCGATCCCTTCTTCTAGTCAAGTTGTGCCACAAACTCCTCTTCTCCCCAATTCTATTCAACACCTTCTCATTAGTTATGTGATCTACCCATCTAATCTTCAGCATTCTTCTGTAGCACCACATTTCGAAAGCTTATATTCTCTTCTTGCCTAAACTATTTATTGCACATGTTTCACTTCCGTACATGGCTACACTCCATACAAATACTTTCAGAAATGACTTCCTGACATTTGATGATAACAAATTGCCATTCTACATTTTATATCCTCTCTACTTCGACCGTCATCAGTTATTTTGCTCCCCAAATATCAAAACTCCTTTACAACTTTAAGTGTCTTATTTCCTAATCTTATTCCCTCACCATCACCCGACTTAATTCGACTACATTCCATTATCCTCATTTTGCTTTTGTTGATGTACATCTTATACCCTCCTTCCAAGACACTGTCCATTCCGTTCAGCTGCTCTTCCAAGTCCTTTGCTGTCTCTGACAGAATTACAATGTCATCGGTGAACCTCAAAGTTTTTATTTCTTCTCCATGGATTTTAATACCTACTCAAAACTTTTCTTTTGTTTCCTTTACTGCTTGCTCAATATACAGGCTGAATAGCATCTGGGAGAGGCTACAACCCTGTCTCACTCCCTTCCCAACCACTGCTTACCTTTAACGCCCCCGACTTTTAACTGCCATCTGGTTTCTGTACAAATTATAAATAGCCTTTCGCTCCCTGTATTTTACCCCTGCCACCTTCAGAATTTGAAAGAGAGTATTTAAGTCAAAATTGTCGAAAGCTCTCTCTAAGTCTATAAATGCTAGAAACATAGGTTTGCCTTCCTTAATCTTTCTTCTAAGATAAGTCGTAGGGTTAGCATTGCCTCATGTGTTCCGATATTTCTACGGAATCCAAACAGATCTTCCCCAAGCTCAGCTTCTACCAGTTTTTCCATTCGTCTTTAAAGAATTCACGTTAGTATTTTGCAGCTGTGACTTATTAAACTGATAGTTTGGTAATTTTCACATCTGTCAACACCTGCTTTATTTGTGTTTGGAATTACAAAATTCTTCTTGAAATCTGAGGGAATTTCGCCTGTCTCATACATCTTGCTCACCTGATGGTAGAGTTTTGTCAGGACTGGATCTCCCTAGGCCGTCAGTAGTTATAATGGAATGTTGTCTACTCCCGGGGCCTTGTTTCGATTTAGGTCTTTCAGTGCTCTGTCAAACTCTTCACGCAGTATCATATCTCCCATTTCATCTTCATCTACATCCTCTTCCATTTCCATAATACTGTCCTCAAGTACATCGCCCTTGTATAGGTCCTCTGTATACTCCTCCCACCTTTCTGCTTTCCCTTATTTGCTTAGGACTGGGTTTCCATCTGAGCTCTTGATATTCATGCATGTGGTTCTCTTTTCTCCAAAGGTCTCTTTAATTATCCTGTAGGCAGTGTCTATCTTACCCCTCGTGAGATAAGCCTCTATATCCTTACATTTGTCCTCTAGCCATCCCTGCTTAGCCATTTTGCACTTCCTGTCGATCTCATATTTGAGACGTTTGTATTCCTTTTTGCCTGTTTCACTTACTGCATTTTTATATTTTCTCCTTTCATCAATTAAATTCAATATTTCTTCTGTTACCCAAGGATTTCTACTAGCCCTCGTCTTTTTACCTATTTGATCCTCTGCTGCCTTCACTACTTCATCCCTCAAAGCTACCCATTCTTCTTCTACTGTATTTATTTCCCCAATTCCTGTCAATTGCTCCCTTATGCTCTCCCCGAATCTCTGTACAACCTCTGGATCTTTTAGTTTATCCAGGTAACATCTCCTTAAATTCCCACCTTTTTGCAGTTTCTTCAGTTTTAATCTACAGTTCATAATCAATAGATTGTGGTCAGAGTCCACATCTGCCCCTGGAAATGTCTTACAATTTAAAATCTGGTTCCTAAATCTCTGTCTTACCATTATATAATCTATCTGAAACCTTTTAGTATCTCTAGGGTTCTTCCGTGTGTACAACCTTCTTTCATGATTCTTGAACCAAGAGTTAGCTATGATTAATTTATTCTCCATGCAAAATTCTACCAGGCGGCTTCCTCTTTCATTTCTTAGCCCCAATCCATATTCACCTACTACATATCCTTCTCTTCCTTTTCCTACTGTCGAATTCCAGTCAGCCATGACTATTAAATTTTTGTCTCCTTTCTCTACCTGAAAAATTTGTTTTATGTCATCCTACATTTCAGCAAATTCTTCATCATCTGCAGAGCTAGTTGGCATATAAACTTGTACTACTGTAGTAGGCATGGGCTTCGTGTCTATCTTGGCCACAATAATGCATTCACTATGCTGTTTGTAGTAGCTTACCCACACTCCTATTTTCCTATCCATTATTAAACCTACTCCTGCATTACCCCTATTTGATTTTGTATTTATAACCCTGTATTCATCTGACCAAAAGTCTTGTTCCTCCCGCCACCGAACTTCACTAATTCCCACTATATCTAACTTCAACCTATCCATTTCTCTTTTTAAAATTTCTAACGTACCTGCCCGATTAAGGGATCTGACACTCCACGCTCCGATCCATAGAACACCAGTTTTCTCTCTCTTGATAACGACGTCCTCTTGTGTAGTCCCTGCCCGGAGATCCGAGTGGGGAACTATTTTACCTCCGTAATATTTTACCCAAGAGAACGCCATCATCATTTAATCGTACAGTAAAGCTGCATGCATTCAATGTACCTTTGATTTATTTTCAAAAACACATTGCAAATCCAGTACCACACCAGAATGACTACTGGTTTGCACAACAAACCTTTTTCTGCCGTCGCTCTAATTTTCTGGGGTGGCTACTAAGGATAGGTCATGACCATTACCCAAGATCATTAATTTATATTTTACCATCTGTGCCAAATTAATGTGTCTAGTAATATATTAATGTTATGGCACTATCAGCAGTAGTCTCACAGATACACCTAAAGAAACTGAAATGATTTACATTACCCTGTGAATACCCACCATCATTAAACATTTATTGAAGTGGAAGACATTTGCACCTATCTCATGTGTTGGAGTTACTGTTGTAATGAATGTGATTTGTTTAGTATGATGAGTTAAAAACAACTGCAGTAAAGTAAATTTGTTTATTGCAAAAGGAGTTATGCCACTTACATATGTTATAGTGTCTTGTTTTATATACATGTGTTGCTCACATTCCCTGCTCCCCAGGCTCATCCAGAGAAAGGAATTAGAGAATCATTGCATAATGTTACATTTGTGTGTGTTTGGAGGAGCCAAGTGCATGCACTATTGAGAAGAGAGTTTATTGGTCCATGCACTAATGATTATAAGTCCAAGGATAGTATTTTTTGACTGAGTTGCTTACATCTCTTCAAAAGTAAAGCTATGAAAATATGAAATTAAAATATTTTGTGATTTACTCAGCATGGAATGTTGAATGTTTTGTTATAATATATTCAATTATTCATCAGCTGCATTACGTGAAGATGTAATACTAATTAGTGACATTCAAATATTTCTGCCAGAGCACAACTTGAACCTGCATTTATTGAGAGACAATATTCCATGAGGTTTTGGGATTGCACTCAGATGACTCTGAACCAGTCTTTTGATGCATAACATCCAGCAATACCAAAATAAATGGGATGAAGAAATACTGAATCTGTTCTAGAAGCCTCATCAAAGATTTAATGGGTATATGTTTAGAATAAGGTATAATGAGCCAATTCTAACACATTCAGCCAATAATACACAGCTTTTTGCTTGTCATGCATTCAGTTTTTTTAGCTTGATTTTTTCCACACATCACCTCCACTCTGCTTGTACTTCAGACTGATTAGATCACGTCACATCCAAAAGGCCAAACCAAACTGAACATATCTCGCAACTCACAAGCACATGACGACAGTCTCTGGCCATCAAGGCAAGACTTAAGACTTTGCTTTGCATTGCTTTGTGTGTGTGTGTGTGTGTGTGTGTGTGTGTGTGTGTGTGTGTGTGTGTGTGTGTAAGGCCTGTTTGGCTGAAAGCTTTGTTTGACATTCTTATTGTTGTACGTATCTGTCACACAGCATCTCCACGTGTGGTAAGTAGCAACTATCATTATTCCAGGCTGGATTTTCCATTGTTTGAAGCTTGGTGTTTAACATGCTATTGACCAAAGTAGGCCGGCCGAAGTGGCCGTGCGGTTAAAGGCGATGCAGTCTGGAACCGCAGGACCGCTACGGTCGCAGTTTCGAATCCTGCCTCGGGCATGGATGTTTGTGATGTCTTTGGTTAGTTAGGTTTAACTAGTTCTAAGTTCTAGGGGACTAATGACCTCAGCAGTTGAGTCCCATAGTGCTCAGAGCCATTTGAACCATTTTTTTTTTTTTGACCAAAGTAGTAAAGGCAGACTATCAGGCTTATAGTGACAGACAAGACATACAATGGATATCATGCCAAGAGTATAGTTTACCTCTTACTATGTGGTGTCCATCAAGATGGACAGTTTTGCTTAAGGCTTTTCGCATCAGATCTGTGACTGAGCAGCCACCAACTGTATGGTGCATCAAACTGAATTACAGATTAGTAAAGATATAAACTGAGAGGAAATCTGTTCAGGGTATAAACTTGAAACTGATATTAAATTGACAGTTTCTTCAAGCAAAAGTTGGCTTACACTTCACCAGGTACTCTCACAGTACAAGTTTTCCTCTTTAACTGAAGTTCATGACAATATCTGTTAATAAGTATGTTTGAGAATTATTCCGAAACAAAAAATTCAAAATGCAAAAATTAATGGCACCAGCATTTGAGTCTGACTGCAGAATGGTTCTATTGCTGCCAGTGTACATTTATTATAAGGAGAATGGAGGTAAGATTACAGAAATAATGGTATGTACAGAGGCACACAAACAGTCATTTTGCTTGCTCTATTTGTGAGTGGAAGAGGAAAGGAAATGTCTGGTGGCGGTATGGGGTACCCTCCACCACAAACAATATGGTGGTTTGAGCAGTATCTATGTAGATGTAGAAGTCTTCCTTTAGTAGTTGAGACAACTTGGGAAATCAGCTCACAGGAACACATTGCATAGCCAGCAGTTGAACTGCCATATGTTACAGAGGAGGTTGTAGTGTAGGTAGCTGTTTCGTAAAATCTTGATTGATGGCACCATATGAAGTGGGATGAAGATGTGATACATCACCCAAGATTGCTGTGTGGGGAGGGGGTTGGGGGGGATAGTGAGGTGCTGCTCACATGTGTTGCATGGCACAGTAGGCACGGATGAGAAAACTACCTGTAAACATTGATGGAACAACTGTTGTTACTGAAGGATGAGTTGGTAGGTCTGAATGCTGATCAGTACCTTGCAGCATGAGTCTGGAATAATTGTCCTGCTTCTGCTGTGGCTAAGATGTGGACATACATTGTAGATGCATTGAGATGGAAGGTTGTGGTATGAATTCCTGCGTCAACTGATGTGAACAGTGTTCTGGGGTGGCATACAGTGGTAGCCAACATATACTGCCATTTGGAATGGAGCTGCCATATGTAGATCTGGCCATTGTAGTGCAGACGAGTTTAAGTTTGTTGCATGAAGACTGGCATGGCATGTAGTTCCACAATCAAGTGAAGCTGGCCTTTCAGTGTCTAGATTGCCTTTGCTACAAAATAAAAGTCTGCTATGTAGGTATGAAAAGCAGGATCCAAAGCTCTAGACATTAGATGATCCACTGCCTGTTGTCCAATAATGAGTAATGGTAGTACTAAAAATGAAATTAGTAATTCATGAAAAAATAAACAAATTCAATAGTGATACGAGCTAGCACTACTGTAGATACAAAATTCACTTTATTGTTGAAGAAACACAATATGTAAACAGAAGCATATGTGAAAGTTAACACACAACCTTCGACCCTAAAGTCAAGATCATAGTTTATCTTAGGAGTAGTTTATTTGGTTATAGGTAGCTGCCATGACGTTACGTATTGAAGTTACTGTTGTAATAGATGTGACCACAAGAGAATTTCTGAGTTTCACTTAGGTTCTGTGTGCTTGATCAGCAAACACTTCTCAGTGTGGTATGTAGTGTGGTTGACAGAGTAGTAATTTATTCATCAGAATGTACATTTTTTAACATAACATGATAGTACAGCTGTAGTAAACAAAATTAGTTTGTTACAACAAGAATGTATGGAGTAGTTGTAATGTCCAGTTTTATATGTCTTTTGTCAGTCATGTCCTTGCTTCCCACCACCACCCAAAGAATCTGATAAATGAATCGGTCTCACTAATTGCTGCATGTTGCAGGTGGGGATGGGGGGGGGGGAGATGTGGAGGTAGAGGAGAAGGTTTGAACTGCCCACAATAAAAAATGTATCTTAGTACATGTTAATTAAAAAATC